>NC_091996.1:69463327-69712280 GCF_044704955.1 Pristiophorus japonicus
ACTGGGTTACTGTAATGGTGGGTGCAGGTCTGTCACTGTATAACACTGGGGTTCAGTACTGGTCGGTACAGATCTGTAACTGTATAACACTGTAGTACAGTACTGGTGGGTACAGGTCTGTCACTGTATATCACTGAGATACAGGACTGGTGGGCGCAGGTCTATGCTGTCTAACCCTGGGGAACAGTACTGGGGGGTACAGGTCTGTCACTGTATAACACTGGTGTATAGTACTGGTGGGTACAGGCCTGGCACTGTATAACACTGGGGTACAGTACTGGTGGGTACAGGTCTGTCTCTGTATAACACTGGGGTACAGTACTGGTGGATACAAGTCTGTCACTGTATAACACTGGGGTACAGTACTGGTGGGTACAGGTCTGTCCCTGTATAACACTGGGGTACAGTACTGGGGGGTACAGGTCTCTCACTGTATCATACTGGGGGACAGTACTGGTGGGTACAGGTCTGTCCCTGTATAACACTGTGGTACAGTACTGGTCGGTACATATCTGTATCTGTATAACACTGTGGTACAGTACTGGTGGGTACAGGTCTGTCACTGTAAAACACTGATGTGTAGTACTGGTGGGTACAGGTCTGTCACTGTATAACACTGGGGTACAGTACTGGTGGGTACAGATCTGTCACAGTATAACCATGGGTACTGTACTGGTGGGTACAGATCTGTCTCTGTATAACACTGGGGTACTGTAATGGTCGGTACAGATCTGTCACTGTATGACACTGGGATACAGTACAGATGGGTACAGGTCTGTTGCTGTATTACACTGGGGTACATTACTGGTGGGTACAGGTTCGTCACTGTATAACACTGGAGTATAGTACGAGTGGATACAGGTCTGTCGCTGTATAACACTGGGGTGCAGTATTAGTGGGTACAGGTCAGTCTCTGTATAACACTGGGGTACAGTACTGGTGGGTGCAGGTCTGTCAGCATATACCACTGGGGTACGGTACTGGTGGGTACAGGTCTGTCAGTGTATAAAACTGGGATACAGTACTGGTGGGTACAGGTCTGTCAGTGTATAACGCTGGGGTACAGTACTCGTGGGTACAGGTCTGTCACCGTATAATACTGGGGTACAGTACTGGTGGATACAGGTCTGTCTGTGTCGAACACTGGGGTACAGTACTGGTGGATACAGGTCTGTCTCTGCACAACACTGCGGTACTGTAATGGTGGGTACAGGTCTGTCACTGTATAACACTGGGATACAGTACTATTGGGTACAGATCTGTCTCTATAACAGTGGGGTAGAGTACTGGTGGGTATAGGTCTGTCAATGTATAACACTGGGGTACAGTACTGGAGGGTACAGGTCTGTCGCTGTATAACACTGGGTACAGTACTGGTGGATACAGGTCTGTCAGTGTATAACACTGGGTTACAGTACTGCTGGGTACAGGTCTGTCACTGTATGACACTGGGGTACAGTACTGGTGGGTACAGGGCTGTCTCTGCACAACACTGCGGTACTGTAATGGTGGGTACAGGTCTGGCACTGTATAACACTGGGGTACAGTACTGGTGGATACAGGTCTGTGTATGACACTGGGGTACAGTATTGTGGGTCCAGATCTGTCACTGTATGACACTGTGGTACAGTACTGGTGTGTACAGGTCTGTCACTGTATAACACAGGGGTACAGTACTGGTGGGTACAGGTCTGTGACTGTATAACACTGTGGTACAGTACTGGTGGGTACAGGTCTGTTACTGTATAACACTGGGGTACAGTACTGGTGGGTGCAGGTCTGTCACTGTACATCACTTGGGTACAGTAATGGTGGGTACAGGTCTGTCAGTATATAACACTGGGGTACTGTAATGGTGGGTGCAGGTCTGTCACTGTATAACACTGGGGTTCAGTACTGGTCGGTACAGATCTGTAACTGTATAACACTGTAGTACAGTACTGGTGGGTACAGGACTGTCACTGTATATCACTGAGATACAGGACTGGTGGGCGCAGGTCTATGCTGTCTAACCCTGGGGAACAGTACTGGGGGGTACAGGTCTGTCACTGTATAACACTGGTGTATAGTACTGGTGGGTGCAGGTCTGTCACTGTACATCACTTGGGTACAGTAATGGTGGGTACAGGTCTGTCAGTATATAACACTGGGGTACTGTAATGGTGGGTGCAGGTCTGTCACTGTATAACACTGGGGTTCAGTACTGGTCGGTACAGATCTGTAACTGTATAACACTGTAGTACAGTACTGGTGGGTACAGGTCTGTCACTGTATATCACTGAGATACAGGACTGGTGGGCGCAGGTCTATGCTGTCTAACCCTGGGGAACAGTACTGGGGGGTACATGTCTGTCACTGTATAACACTGGTGTATAGTACTGGTGGGTACAGGCCTGGCACTGTATAACACTTGGGTACAGTACTGGTGGGTACAGGTCTGTCTCTGTATAACACTGGGGTACAGTACTGGTGGATACAAGTCTGTCACTGTATAACACTGGGGTACAGTACTGGTGGGTACAGGTCTGTCCCTGTATAACACTGGGGTACAGTACTGGGGGGTACAGGTCTCTCACTGTATCATACTGGGGGACAGTACTGGTGGGTACAGGTCTGTCCCTGTATAACACTGTGGTACAGTACTGGTCGGTACAGATCTGTATCTGTATAACACTGTGGTACAGTACTGGTGGGTACAGGTCTGTCACTGTAAAACACTGATGTGTAGTACTGGTGGGTACAGATCTGTCACTGTATAACACTGGGGTACAGTACTGGTGAGTACAGGTCTGTCACTGTATAACACTGGGGTGCAGTACTGGTGGGTACAGATCTGTCACAGTATAACCATGGGTACTGTACTGGTGGGTACAGGTCTGTCACTGTATAACACTGATGTGTAGTACTGGTGGGTACAGGTCTGTCACTGTATAACACTGGGGTACAGTACTGGTGGGTACAGATCTGTCACAGTATAACCATGGGTACTGTACTGGTGGGTACAGATCTGTCTCTGTATAACACTGGGGTACTGTAATGGTCGGTACAGATCTGTCACTGTATGACACTGGGATACAGTACTGATGGGTACAGGTCTGTTGCTGTATTACACTGGGGTACATTACTGGTGGGTACAGGTCCGTCACTGTATAACACTGGAGTATAGTACGAGTGGATACAGGTCTGTCGCTGTATAACACTGGGGTGCAGTATTGGTGGGGACAGGTCAGTCTCTGTATAACACTGGGGTACAGTACTGGTGGGTGCAGGTCTGTCAGCATATACCACTGGGGTACAGTACTGGTGAGTACAGGTCTGTCACTGTATAACACTGGGGTGCAGTACTGGTGGGTACAGGTCTGACACTGTATACCACTGGGGTACAGTACTGGTGAGTACAGGTCTGTCACTGTATAACACTGGGGTGCAGTACTGGTGGGTACAGGGCTGTCTCTGCACAACACTGCGGTACTGTAATGGTGGGTACAGGTCTGTCACTGTATAACACTGGGGTACAGTACTGGTGGATACAGGTCTGTGTATGACACTGGGGTACAGTATTGTGGGTCCAGATCTGTCACTGTATGACACTGTGGTACAGTACTGGTGTGTACAGGTCTGTCACTGTATAACACAGGGGTACAGTACTGGTGGGTCCAGGTCTGTGACTGTATAACACTGTGGTACAGTACTGGTGGGTACAGGTCTGTTACTGTATAACACTGGGGTACAGTACTGGTGGGTGCAGGTCTGTCACTGTATAACACTGGGGTGCAGTACTGGTGGGTACAGGTCTGTCACTGTATAACATTGGGATACGTAACTGGTGGGTACAGGTCTGTCACTGTACATCACTTGGGTACAGTAATGGTGGGTACAGGTCTGTCAGTATATAACACTGGGGTACTGTAATGGTGGGTGCAGGTCTGTCACTGTATAACACTGGGGTTCAATACCGGTGGGTGCAGGTCTGTCAGTATATACCACTGGGGTACAGTGCTGGTGGGTGCAGGTCTGTTGCTGTATAACCCTGGAGTATAGTACTGGTGGGCACAGGTCTGTCACTGTATAACACTGGGGTACAGTACTGGTGAGTTCAGGTCAGTCACTGTATCATACTGGGGTTCAGTACGGGTGTGTGCAGGTCTGTTGCTGTATAACCGTGGGATATAGTACTGGTGGGTACAGGTCTGTCAATGTATAACACTGGGGTACAGTACTGGTGGGTGCAGGTCTGTCACTGTATAACACTGGAGTATAGTACTGGTGGGTACAGGTCTGTCACTGTATAACACTGGGGTACAGTACTGGTGAGTTCAGGTCAGTCACTGTATCACACTGGGGTTCAGTACTGGTGTGTGCAGGTCTGTTGCTGTATAACCGTGGGGTACAGTACTGGAGGTTACAGGTCAGTCCATGTAAAAACTGGGGTGCAGTACTGGTGGGTACAGGTCAGACTCTGTGCAACACTGGTGTACAACACTGGTGGGTACAGGTCTGTCACTGTATAACACTGGGGTACAGTACTGGTGGGTACAGGTGTGTTGCTGTATAACCGTGGGGTACAGTACTGGAGGGTAAAGGTCTGTCCCTGTATAACACTGGATTATAGTACTGGTGGGTACAGGTCTGTCCCTGTATAACTCTGGGGTACAATATTGGTGAGCACTGGTCTGTCCCTGTATAACACGGTGGTGCAGTACTGGTGGGTACAGGTGTGTCAGTGTAGAACACTGGAGTACCAGCACTGGTGGGTACAGGTCTGTTACTGTATAACACTGGGGTACAGTACTGGTGTTTACAGGTCTGACTCGGTATAACACTGGGTTACAGTACTGGTGGGTACAGATATGTCTCTGTATAACACTAGCATACAGTACTGGTGGGTGCAGGTCTGTCAATGCATAACACTGGAGTATAGCACTGGTGGGTACAGGTCTATCACTATAACACTGGGATACAGAACTGGTGGGTACAGGTCTGTCACTGTATAACACGGGGCTACTGTAATGGATGGTACAAGTCTGTCACTGTATAACACTGGGGTACAGTACTGGTGGGTGCAGGTCTGTCAGCATATACCACTGGGGTACAGTACTGGTGGGTACAGGTCTGTCACTGTATAACACTGGGGTGCAGTACTGGTGGGTACAGATCTGTCACTGTATAACATTGGGATTCGTAACTTGTGGGTACAGGTCTGTCACTGTACATCACTTGGGTACAGTACTGGTGGGTGCAGGTCTGTCAGCATATACCACTGGGGTACGGTACTGGTGGGTACAGTCTGTCAGTGTATAAAACTGGGATATAGTACTGGTGGGTACAGGTCTGTCAGCGTATAACGCTTGGATACAGTACTCGTGGGTACAGGTCTGTCACCGAATAATACTGGGGTACAGTACTGGTGGATACAGGTCTGTCTGTGTCGAACACTGGGGTACAGTACTGGTGGATACAGGTCTGTCACTGTATGACACTGTGATACAGTACTGATGGGTGCAGGTCTGTTGCTGTATTACACTGGGGTACGTAACTTGTGGGTACATGTCTGTCACTGTACATCACTTGGGTACAGTACTGGTGGGTACAGGTCTGTTAGTATATAACACTGGGGTACTGTAATGGTGGGTGCAGGTCTGTCACTGTATAACACTGGGGTACAATACCGGTGGGTGCAGGTCTGTCAGTATATACCACTGGGGTACAGTACTGGTGGGTACAGGTCTGTCACTGTATAACACTGGGGTACAATACCTGTGGTTACAGGTCTGTCCCTCTATAACACTGGGATACAGTACTATTGGGTACAGGTCTGTCACTGTATAACACTGGGGTACAATACCTGTGGTTACAGGTCTGTCCCTCTATAACACTGGGATACAGTACTATTGGGTACAGATCTGTCTCTATAACAGTGGGTTAGAGTATTGGTGGGTATAGGTCTGTCAATGTATAACACTGGGGTACAGTACTGGAGGGTACAGGTCTGTCGCTGTATAACACTGGGTACAGTACTGGAGGGTACAGGTCTGTCGCTGTATAACACTGGAGTATAGTACTGGTGGGTACAGATCTGTTTCTGTATAACACTGAGGTACTGTAATGGTGGGTACAGGTCTGTCACTGTATAACACTGGGGTACAATACCTGTGGCTACAGGTCTGTCCCTCTATAACACTGAGATACAGTACTGGTGGGTCCAGGTCTGTGACTGTATAACACTGTGGTACAGTACTGGTGGGTACAGGTCTGTTACTGTATAACACTGGGGTACAGTACTGGTGGGTACAGGTCTGTCACTGTATAACACTGGTGTATAGTACTGGTGGGTACAGGTCAGTCTGTGTATAACACTGGGGTACAGTACTGGTGGGTGCAGGTCTGTCAGCATATACCACTGGGGTACAGTACTGGTGGGTGCAGGTCTGTCAGCATATACCACTGGGGTACAGTACTGGTGGGTACAGGTCTGTCACTGTATAACATTGGGATACGTAACTGGTGGGTACAGGTCTGTCACTGTACATCACTTGGGTACAGTAATGGTGGGTACAGGTCTGTCAGTATATAACACTGGGGTACTGTAATGGTGGGTGCAGGTCTGTCACTGTATAACACTGGGTTTCAATACCGGTGGGTGCAGGTCTGTCAGTATATACCACTGGGGTACAGTGCTGGTGGGTGCAGGTCTGTTGCTGTATAACCCTGGAGTATAGTACTGGTGGGTACAGGTCTGTCAATGTATAACACTGGGGTACTGTAATGGTGGGTGCAGGTCTGTCACTGTATAACACTGGGGTACAGTACTGGTGATTTCAGGTCAGTCACTGTATCACACTGGGGTTCAGTACGGGTGTGTGCAGGTCTGTTGCTGTATAACCGTGGGATATAGTACTGGTGGGTACAGGTCTGTCAATGTATAACACTGGGGTACAGTACTGGTGGGTGCAGGTCTGTCACTGTATAACACTGGAGTATAGTACTGGTGGGTACAGGTCTGTCACTGTATACACTGGGGTACAGTACTGGTGAGTTCAGGTCAGTCACTGTATCACACTGGGGTTCAGTACTGGTGTGTGCAGGTCTGTTGCTGTATAACCGTGGGGTACAGTACTGGAGGTTACAGGTCAGTCTATGTAAAAACTGGGGTGCAGTACTGGTGGGTACAGGTCAGACTCTGTGTAACACTGGGGTACAGTACTGGTGGGTACAGGTGTGTCAGTGTAGAACACTGGAGTACCAGCACTGGTGGGTACAGGTCTGTAACTGTATAACACTGGGGTACAGTACTGGTGTTTACAGGTCTGACTCGGTATAACACTGGGTTACAGTACTGGTGGGTACAGATATGTCTCTGTATAACACTAGCATACAATACTGCTGGGTACAGGTCTGTCAATGTATAACACTGGAGTATAGCACTGGTGGGTACAGGTCTATCACTATAACACTGGGATTCAGAACTGGTGGGTACAGGTCTGTCACTGTATAACACGGGGCTACTGTAATGGATGGTACAAGTCTGTCACTGTATAACACTGGGGTACAGTACTGGTGGGTGCAGGTCTGTCAGCATATACCACTGGGGTACAGTACTGGTGGGTACAGGTCTGTCACTGTATAACACTGGGGTGCAGTACTGGTGGGCACAGGTCTGTCACTGTATAACATTGGGATACGTAACTTGTGGGTACAGGTCTGTCACTGTACATCACTTGGGTACAGTACTGGTGGGTACAGGTCTCTCAGTATATAACACTGGGGTACTGTAATGGTGGGTGCAGGTCTGTCACTGTATAACACTGGGGTACATTACCGGTGGGTGCAGGTCTGTCAGTATATACCACTGGGGTACAGTACTGGTGGGTACAGGTCTGTCACTGTATAACACTGGGGTACAATACCTGTGGTTACAGGTCTGTCCCTCTATAACACTGGGATACAGTACTATTGGGTATAGATCTGTCTCTATAACAGTGGGGTAGAGTACTGGTGGGTGTAGGTCTGTCAATGTATAACACTGGGGTACAGTACTGGAGGGTACAGGTCTGTCGCTGTATAACACTGGGTACAGTACTGGAGGGTACAGGTCTGTCGCTGTATAACACTGGAGTATAGTACTGGTGGGTACAGATCTGTTTCTGTATAACACTGAGGTACTGTAATGGTGGGTACAGGTCTGTCACTGTATAACACTGGGGTACAATACCTGTGGCTACAGGTCTGTCCCTCTATAACACTGGGATACAGTACTATTGGGTACAGATCTGTCTCTATAACAGTGGGGTAGAGTACTGGTGGGTATAGGTCTGTCAATGTATTACACTGGGGTACAGTACTGGAGGGTACAGGCCTGTCGCTGTATAACACTGGGTACAGTACTGGTGGATACAGGTCTGTCAGTGTATAACACTGGGTTACAGTACTGGTGGGTACAGGTCTGTCACTGTATAACACTGGGGTACAGTACTGGTGGATACAGGTCTGTGTATGACACTGGGGTACAGTATTGTGGGTCCAGATCTGTCACTGTATGACACTGTGGTACAGTACTGGTGTGTACAGGTCTGTCACTGTATAACACTGGGGTACAATACCTGTGGTTACAGGTCTGTCCCTCTATAACACTGGGATACAGTACTATTGGGTACAGATCTGTCTCTATAACAGTGGGGTAGAGTACTGGTGGGTGTAGGTCTGTCAATGTATAACACTGGGGTACAGTACTGGAGGGTACAGGTCTGTCGCTGTATAACACTGGGTACAGTACTGGAGGGTACAGGTCTGTCGCTGTATAACACTGGAGTATAATACTGGTGGGTACAGATCTGTTTCTGTATAACACTGAGGTACTGTAATGGTGGGTACAGGTCTGTCACTGTATAACACTGGGGTACAATACCTGTGGCTACAGGTCTGTCCCTCTATAACACTGGGATACAGTACTATTGGGTACAGATCTGTCTCTATAACAGTGGGGTAGAGTACTGGTGGGTATAGGTCTGTCAATGTATTACACTGGGGTACAGTACTGGAGGGTACAGGCCTGTCGCTGTATAACACTGGGTACAGTACTGGTGGATACAGGTCTGTCAGTGTATAACACTGGGTTACAGTACTGGTGGGTACAGGTCTGTCACTGTATAACACTGGGTTACAGTACTGGTGGGTACAGATATGTCTCTGTATAACACTAGCATACAATACTGCTGGGTACAGGTCTGTCACTGTATAACACTGGGGTACAGTACTGGTGGGTACAGGTCTGTCAGCATATACCACTGGGGTACAGTACTGGTGGGTACAGGTCTGTCACTGTATAACACTGGGGTGCAGTACTGGTGGGTACAGGTCTGTCACTGTATAACATTGGGATACGTAACTTGTGGGTACAGGTCTGTCACTGTACATCACTTGGGTACAGTACTGGTGGGTACAGGTCTCTCAGTATATAACACTGGGGTACTGTAATGGTGGGTGCAGGTCTGTCACTGTATAACACTGGGGTACATTACCGGTGGGTGCAGGTCTGTCAGTATATACCACTGGGGTACAGTACTGGTGGGTACAGGTCTGTCACTGTATAACACTGGGGTACAATACCTGTGGTTACAGGTCTGTCCCTCTATAACACTGGGATACAGTACTATTGGGTACAGATCTGTCTCTATAAAAGTGGGGTAGAGTACTGGTGGGTGTAGGTCTGTCAATGTATAACACTGGGGTACAGTACTGGAGGGTACAGGTCTGTCGCTGTATAACACTGGGTACAGTACTGGAGGGTACAGGTCTGTCGCTGTATAACACTGGAGTATAGTACTGGTGGGTACAGATCTGTTTCTGTATAACACTGAGGTACTGTAATGGTGGGTACAGGTCTGTCACTGTATAACACTGGGGTACAATACCTGTGGCTACAGGTCTGTCCCTCTATAACACTGGGATACAGTACTATTGGGTACAGATCTGTCTCTATAACAGTGGGGTAGAGTACTGGTGGGTATAGGTCTGTCAATGTATTACACTGGGGTACAGTACTGGAGGGTACAGGCCTGTCGCTGTATAACACTGGGTACAGTACTGGTGGATACAGGTCTGTCAGTGTATAACACTGGGTTACAGTACTGGTGGGTACAGGTCTGTCACTGTATAACACTGGGGTACAGTACTGGTGGATACAGGTCTGTGTATGACACTGGGGTACAGTATTGTGGGTCCAGATCTGTCACTGTATGACACTGTGGTACAGTACTGGTGTGTACAGGTCTGTCACTGTATAACACAGGGGTACAGTACTGGTGGGTCCAGGTCTGTGACTGTATAACACTGTGGTACAGTACTGGTGGGTACAGGTCTGTTACTGTATAACACTGGGGTACAGTACTGGTGGGTACAGGTCTGTCACTGTATAACATTGGGATACGTAACTGGTGGGTACAGGTCTGTCACTGTACATCACTTGGGTACAGTAATGGTGGGTACAGGTCTGTCAGTATATAACACTGGGGTACTGTAATGGTGGGTGCAGGTCTGTCACTGTATAACACTGGGGTACAATACCGGTGGGAGCAGGTCTGTCAGTATATACCACTGGGGTACAGTACTGGTGGGTACAGGTCTGTCACTGTATAACACTGGGATACAATACCTGTGGCTACAGGTCTGTCCCTCTATAACACTGGGATACAGTACTATTGGGTACAGATCTGTCTCTATAACAGTGGGGTAGAGTACTGGTGGGTATAGGTCTGTCAATGTATAACACTGGGGTACAGTACTGGAGGGTACAGGTCTGTCGCTGTATAACACTGGGTACAGTACTGGTGGGTACAGGTCTGTCATTGTATAACACTGGGGTACAATACTGGTGGGTACAAATCTGTCTCTGTCTAACACTGGGGTACAGTACTGGTGGCGACAGTTCTGTCAGTCCATAACACTGTGGTACTGTACTGGTGGGCTTAGGTTTGTCACTGTATAACACTGGGCTATATTACTGGTGCGTACAGGTCTGTCACAGTATAATATTGGGGTACAGTACTGGTGGGTACAGGTCTCTCCATGTATAACACTGGAGTACAGTACTGGTGGGTACAGGTCTGTCACTGTATAACACAGGCATACAGTAATGGTGGGTCCAGGTCTGTGACTGTATAACACAGGGGTACAGTACTGGTGGGTATAGGTCTGTGACTGTACAACACAGGGGTATAGTACTGGTGGGTACAGGGCTGTCTCTGCACAACACTGCGGTACTGTAATGGTGGGCACAGGTCTGTCACTGTATAACACTGTGGTACAGTACTGGTGGGTACAGGTCTGTTACTGTATAACACTGGGGTACAGTACTGGTGGGTACAGGTCTGTCATTGTATAACACCGGTATACAGTACTGGTGGGTATAGGCCTGTCACTGTATAACAGTGGGATACAGTACTGGTGGGTACAGGTCTGTCACTGTATAACACTGGGGTACAGTATTGGTGGGTACAGGTCTGTCACTGTACAATACTGGGGTACGGTACTGGTGGGTACAAGTCTGTCAGTATATAAAACTGGGGTACTGTAATGGTGGGTGCAGGTCTGTCACTGTATAACACTGGGGTACAATACCGGTGGGTGCAGGACTGTCAGTATATACCACTGGGGTACAGTACTGGTGGGTACAGGTCTGTCACTGTACATCACTTGGGTACAGTACTGGTGGGTACAGGTCTGTCAGTATATAACACTGGGGTACTGTAATGGTGGGTGCAGGTCTGTCACTGTATAACACTGGGGTACAATACCGGTGGGAGCAGGTCTGTCAGTATATACCACTGGGGTACAGTACTGGTGGGTACAGGTCTGTCACTGTATAACATTGGGGTACAATACCTGTGGCTACAGGTCTGTCCCTCTATAACACTGGGATACAGTACTATTGGGTACAGATCTGTCTCTATAACAGTGGGGTAGAGTACTGGTGGGTATAGGTCTGTCAATGTATTACACTGGGGTACAGTACTGGAGGGTACAGGCCTGTCGCTGTATAACACTGGGTACAGTACTGGTGGATACAGGTCTGTCAGTGTATAACACTGGGTTACAGTACTGGTGGGTACAGGTCTGTCACTGTATAACACTGGGGTACAGTACTGGTGGATACAGGTCTGTGTATGACACTGGGGTACAGTATTGTGGGTCCAGATCTGTCACTGTATGACACTGTGGTACAGTACTGGTGTGTACAGGTCTGTCACTGTATATCACTGAGATACAGGACTGGTGGGCGCAGGTCTATGCTGTCTAACCCTGGGGAACAGTACTGGGGGGTACATGTCTGTCACTGTATAACACTGGTGTATAGTACTGGTGGGTACAGGTCTGTCTCTGTATAACACTGGGGTACAGTACTGGTGGATACAAGTCTGTCACTGTATAACACTGGGGTACAGTACTGGTGGGTACAGGTCTGTCCCTGTATAACACTGGGGTACAGTACTGGGGGGTACAGGTCTCTCACTGTATCATACTGGGGGACAGTACTGGTGGGTACAGGTCTGTCCCTGTATAACACTGTGGTACAGTACTGGTCGGTACAGATCTGTATCTGTATAACACTGTGGTACAGTACTGGTGGGTACAGGTCTGTCACTGTAAAACACTGATGTGTAGTACTGGTGGGTACAGATCTGTCACTGTATAACACTGGGGTACAGTACTGGTGAGTACAGGTCTGTCACTGTATAACACTGGGGTGCAGTACTGGTGGGTACAGATCTGTCACAGTATAACCATGGGTACTGTACTGGTGGGTACAGGTCTGTCACTGTATAACACTGATGTGTAGTACTGGTGGGTACAGGTCTGTCACTGTATAACACTGGGGTACAGTACTGGTGGGTACAGATCTGTCACAGTATAACCATGGGTACTGTACTGGTGGGTACAGATCTGTCTCTGTATAACACTGGGGTACTGTTATGGTCGGTACAGATCTGTCACTGTATGACACTGGGATACAGTACTGATGGGTACAGGTCTGTTGCTGTATTACACTGGGGTACATTACTGGTGGGTACAGGTCCGTCACTGTATAACACTGGAGTATAGTACGAGTGGATACAGGTCTGTCGCTGTATAACACTGGGGTGCAGTATTGGTGGGGACAGGTCAGTCTCTGTATAACACTGGGGTACAGTACTGGTGGGTGCAGGTCTGTCAGCATATACCACTGGGGTACAGTACTGGTGAGTACAGGTCTGTCACTGTATAACACTGGGGTGCAGTACTGGTGGGTACAGGTCTGTCACTGTATACCACTGGGGTACAGTACTGGTGAGTACAGGTCTGTCACTGTATAACACTGGGGTGCAGTACTGGTGGGTACAGGGCTGTCTCTGCACAACACTGCGGTACTGTAATGGTGGGTACAGGTCTGTCACTGTATAACACTGGGGTACAGTACTGGTGGATACAGGTCTGTGTATGACACTGGGGTACAGTATTGTGGGTCCAGATCTGTCACTGTATGACACTGTGGTACAGTACTGGTGTGTACAGGTCTGTCACTGTATAACACAGGGGTACAGTACTGGTGGGTCCAGGTCTGTGACTGTATAACACTGTGGTACAGTACTGGTGGGTACAGGTCTGTTACTGTATAACACTGGGGTACAGTACTGGTGGGTGCAGGTCTGTCACTGTATAACACTGGGGTGCAGTACTGGTGGGTACAGGTCTGTCACTGTATAACATTGGGATACGTAACTGGTGGGTACAGGTCTGTCACTGTACATCACTTGGGTACAGTAATGGTGGGTACAGGTCTGTCAGTATATAACACTGGGGTACTGTAATGGTGGGTGCAGGTCTGTCACTGTATAACACTGGGGTTCAATACCGGTGGGTGCAGGTCTGTCAGTATATACCACTGGGGTACAGTGCTGGTGGGTGCAGGTCTGTTGCTGTATAACCCTGGAGTATAGTACTGGTAGGTACATGTCTGTCAATGTATAACACTGGGGTACAGTACTGGTGGGTGCAGGTCTGTCACTGTATAACACTGGAGTATAGTACTGGTGGGCACAGGTCTGTCACTGTATAACACTGGGGTACAGTACTGGTGAGTTCAGGTCAGTCACTGTATCATACTGGGGTTCAGTACTGGTGTGTGCAGGTCTGTTGCTGTATAACCGTGGGGTACAGTACTGGAGGTTACAGGTCAGTCCATGTAAAAACTGGGGTGCAGTACTGGTGGGTACAGGTCAGACTCTGTGCAACACTGGTGTACAACACTGGTGGGTACAGGTCTGTCACTGTATAACACTGGGGTACAGTACTGGTGGGTACAGGTGTGTTGCTGTATAACCGTGGGGTACAGTACTGGAGGGTAAAGGTCTGTCCCTGTATAACACTGGATTATAGTACTGGTGGGTACAGGTCTGTCCCTGTATAACTCTGGGGTACAATATTGGTGAGCACTGGTCTGTCCCTGTATAACACGGTGGTGCAGTACTGGTGGGTACAGGTGTGTCAGTGTAGAACACTGGAGTACCAGCACTGGTGGGTACAGGTCTGTTACTGTATAACACTGGGGTACAGTACTGGTGTTTACAGGTCTGACTCGGTATAACACTGGGTTACAGTACTGGTGGGTACAGATATGTCTCTGTATAACACTAGCATACAGTACTGGTGGGTGCAGGTCTGTCAATGCATAACACTGGAGTATAGCACTGGTGGGTACAGGTCTATCACTATAACACTGGGATACAGAACTGGTGGGTACAGGTCTGTCACTGTATAACACGGGGCTACTGTAATGGATGGTACAAGTCTGTCACTGTATAACACTGGGGTACAGTACTGGTGGGTGCAGGTCTGTCAGCATATACCACTGGGGTACAGTACTGGTGGGTACAGGTCTGTCACTGTATAACACTGGGGTGCAGTACTGGTGGGTACAGATCTGTCACTGTATAACATTGGGATACGTAACTTGTGGGTACAGGTCTGTCACTACATCACTTGGGTACAGTACTGGTGGGTGCAGGTCTGTCAGCATATACCACTGGGGTACGGTACTGGTGGGTACAGTCTGTCAGTGTATAAAACTGGGATATAGTACTGGTGGGTACAGGTCTGTCAGCGTATAACGCTTGGATACAGTACTCGTGGGTACAGGTCTGTCACCGAATAATACTGGGGTACAGTACTGGTGGATACAGGTCTGTCTGTGTCGAACACTGGGGTACAGTACTGGTGGATACAGGTCTGTCACTGTATGACACTGTGATACAGTACTGATGGGTGCAGGTCTGTTGCTGTATTACACTGGGGTACGTAACTTGTGGGTACATGTCTGTCACTGTACATCACTTGGGTACAGTACTGGTGGGTACAGGTCTGTTAGTATATAACACTGGGGTACTGTAATGGTGGGTGCAGGTCTGTCACTGTATAACACTGGGGTACAATACCGGTGGGTGCAGGTCTGTCAGTATATACCACTGGGGTACAGTACTGGTGGGTACAGGTCTGTCACTGTATAACACTGGGGTACAATACCAGTGGTTACAGGTCTGTCCCTCTATAACACTGGGATACAGTACTATTGGGTACAGGTCTGTCACTGTATAACACTGGGGTACAATACCTGTGGTTACAGGTCTGTCCCTCTATAACACTGGGATACAGTACTATTGGGTACAGATCTGTCTCTATAACAGTGGGGTAGAGTACTGGTGGGTATAGGTCTGTCAATGTATAACACTGGGGTACAGTACTGGAGGGTACAGGTCTGTCGCTGTATAACACTGGGTACAGTACTGGAGGGTACAGGTCTGTCGCTGTATAACACTGGAGTATAGTACTGGTGGGTACAGATCTGTTTCTGTATAACACTGAGGTACTGTAATGGTGGGTACAGGTCTGTCACTGTATAACACTGGGGTACAATACCTGTGGCTACAGGTCTGTCCCTCTATAACACTGGGATACAGTACTGGTGGGTCCAGGTCTGTGACTGTATAACACTGTGGTACAGTACTGGTGGGTACAGGTCTGTTACTGTATAACACTGGGGTACAGTACTGGTGGGTACAGGTCTGTCACTGTATAACACTGGTGTATAGTACTGGTGGGTACAGGTCAGTCTGTGTATAACACTGGGGTACAGTACTGGTGGGTGCAGGTCTGTCAGCATATACCACTGGGGTACAGTACTGGTGGGTGCAGGTCTGTCAGCATATACCACTGGGGTACAGTACTGGTGGGTACAGGTCTGTCACTGTATAACATTGGGATACGTAACTGGTGGGTACAGGTCTGTCACTGTACATCACTTGGGTACAGTAATGGTGGGTACAGGTCTGTCAGTATATAACACTGGGGTACTGTAATGGTGGGTGCAGGTCTGTCACTGTATAACACTGGGTTTCAATACCGGTGGGTGCAGGTCTGTCAGTATATACCACTGGGGTACAGTGCTGGTGGGTGCAGGTCTGTTGCTGTATAACCCTGGAGTATAGTACTGGTGGGTACAGGTCTGTCAATGTATAACACTGGGGTACTGTAATGGTGGGTGCAGGTCTGTCACTGTATAACACTGGGGTACAGTACTGGTGAGTTCAGGTCAGTCACTGTATCACACTGGGGTTCAGTACGGGTGTGTGCAGGTCTGTTGCTGTATAACCGTGGGATATAGTACTGGTGGGTACAGGTCTGTCAATGTATAACACTGGGGTACAGTACTGGTGGGTGCAGGTCTGTCACTGTATAACACTGGAGTATAGTACTGGTGGGTACAGGTCTGTCACTGTATAACACTGGGGTACAGTACTGGTGAGTTCAGGTCAGTCACTGTATCACACTGGGGTTCAGTACTGGTGTGTGCAGGTCTGTTGCTGTATAACCGTGGGGTACAGTACTGGAGGTTACAGGTCAGTCTATGTAAAAACTGGGGTGCAGTACTGGTGGGTACAGGTCAGACTCTGTGTAACACTGGGGTACAGTACTGGTGGGTACAGGTGTGTCAGTGTAGAACACTGGAGTACCAGCACTGGTGGGTACAGGTCTGTAACTGTATAACACTGGGGTACAGTACTGGTGTTTACAGGTCTGACTCGGTATAACACTGGGTTACAGTACTGGTGGGTACAGATATGTCTCTGTATAACACTAGCATACAATACTGCTGGGTACAGGTCTGTCAGTGTATAACACTGGAGTATAGCACTGGTGGGTACAGGTCTATCACTATAACACTGGGATTCAGAACTGGTGGGTGCAGGTCTGTCAGCATATACCACTGGGGTACAGTACTGGTGGGTACAGGTCTGTCACTGTATAACACTGGGGTGCAGTACTGGTGGGTACAGGTCTGTCACTGTATAACATTGGGATACGTAACTTGTGGGTACAGGTCTGTCACTGTACATCACTTGGGTACAGTACTGGTGGGTACAGGTCTCTCAGTATATAACACTGGGGTACTGTAATGGTGGGTGCAGGTCTGTCACTGTATAACACTGGGGTACATTACCGGTGGGTGCAGGTCTGTCAGTATATACCACTGGGGTACAGTACTGGTGGGTACAGGTCTGTCACTGTATAACACTGGGGTACAATACCTGTGGTTACAGGTCTGTCCCTCTATAACACTGGGATACAGTACTATTGGGTACAGATCTGTCTCTATAACAGTGGGGTAGAGTACTGGTGGGTATAGGTCTGTCAATGTATTACACTGGGGTACAGTACTGGAGGGTACAGGCCTGTCGCTGTATAACACTGGGTACAGTACTGGTGGATACAGGTCTGTCAGTGTATAACACTGGGTTACAGTACTGGTGGGTACAGGTCTGTCACTGTATAACACTGGGTTACAGTACTGGTGGGTACAGATATGTCTCTGTATAACACTAGCATACAATACTGCTGGGTACAGGTCTGTCACTGTATAACACTGGGGTACAGTACTGGTGGGTGCAGGTCTGTCAGCATATACCACTGGGGTACGGTACTGGTGGGTACAGTCTGTCAGTGTATAAAACTGGGATATAGTACTGGTGGGTACAGGTCTGTCAGCGTATAACGCTTGGATACAGTACTCGTGGGTACAGGTCTGTCACCGAATAATACTGGGGTACAGTACTGGTGGATACAGGTCTGTCTGTGTCGAACACTGGGGTACAGTACTGGTGGATACAGGTCTGTCACTGTATGACACTGTGATACAGTACTGATGGGTGCAGGTCTGTTGCTGTATTACACTGGGGTACGTAACTTGTGGGTACATGTCTGTCACTGTACATCACTTGGGTACAGTACTGGTGGGTACAGGTCTGTTAGTATATAACACTGGGGTACTGTAATGGTGGGTGCAGGTCTGTCACTGTATAACACTGGGGTACAATACCGGTGGGTGCAGGTCTGTCAGTATATACCACTGGGGTACAGTACTGGTGGGTACAGGTCTGTCACTGTATAACACTGGGGTACAATACCTGTGGTTACAGGTCTGTCCCTCTATAACACTGGGATACAGTACTATTGGGTACAGGTCTGTCACTGTATAACACTGGGGTACAATACCTGTGGTTACAGGTCTGTCCCTCTATAACACTGGGATACAGTACTATTGGGTACAGATCTGTCTCTATAACAGTGGGGTAGAGTACTGGTGGGTATAGGTCTGTCAATGTATAACACTGGGGTACAGTACTGGAGGGTACAGGTCTGTCGCTGTATAACACTGGAGTATAGTACTGGTGGGTACAGATCTGTTTCTGTATAACACTGAGGTACTGTAATGGTGGGTACAGGTCTGTCACTGTATAACACTGGGGTACAATACCTGTGGCTACAGGTCTGTCCCTCTATAACACTGGGATACAGTACTGGTGGGTCCAGGTCTGTGACTGTATAACACTGTGGTACAGTACTGGTGGGTACAGGTCTGTTACTGTATAACACTGGGGTACAGTACTGGTGGGTACAGGTCTGTCACTGTATAACACTGGTGTATAGTACTGGTGGGTACAGGTCAGTCTGTGTATAACACTGGGGTACAGTACTGGTGGGTGCAGGTCTGTCAGCATATACCACTGGGGTACAGTACTGGTGGGTGCAGGTCTGTCAGCATATACCACTGGGGTACAGTACTGGTGGGTACAGGTCTGTCACTGTATAACATTGGGATACGTAACTGGTGGGTACAGGTCTGTCACTGTACATCACTTGGGTACAGTAATGGTGGGTACAGGTCTGTCAGTATATAACACTGGGGTACTGTAATGGTGGGTGCAGGTCTGTCACTGTATAACACTGGGTTTCAATACCGGTGGGTGCAGGTCTGTCAGTATATACCACTGGGGTACAGTGCTGGTGGGTGCAGGTCTGTTGCTGTATAACCCTGGAGTATAGTACTGGTGGGTACAGGTCTGTCAATGTATAACACTGGGGTACTGTAATGGTGGGTGCAGGTCTGTCACTGTATAACACTGGGGTACAGTACTGGTGAGTTCAGGTCAGTCACTGTATCACACTGGGGTTCAGTACGGGTGTGTGCAGGTCTGTTGCTGTATAACCGTGGGATATAGTACTGGTGGGTACAGGTCTGTCAATGTATAACACTGGGGTACAGTACTGGTGGGTGCAGGTCTGTCACTGTATAACACTGGAGTATAGTACTGGTGGGTACAGGTCTGTCACTGTATAACACTGGGGTACAGTACTGGTGAGTTCAGGTCAGTCACTGTATCACACTGGGGTTCAGTACTGGTGTGTGCAGGTCTGTTGCTGTATAACCGTGGGGTACAGTACTGGAGGTTACAGGTCAGTCTATGTAAAAACTGTGGTGCAGTACTGGTGGGTACAGGTCAGACTCTGTGTAACACTGGGGTACAGTACTGGTGGGTACAGGTGTGTCAGTGTAGAACACTGGAGTACCAGCACTGGTGGGTACAGGTCTGTAACTGTATAACACTGGGGTACAGTACTGGTGTTTACAGGTCTGACTCGGTATAACACTGGGTTACAGTACTGGTGGGTACAGATATGTCTCTGTATAACACTAGCATACAATACTGCTGGGTACAGGTCTGTCAATGTATAACACTGGAGTATAGCACTGGTGGGTACAGGTCTATCACTATAACACTGGGATTCAGAACTGGTGGGTACAGGTCTGTCACTGTATAACACGGGGCTACTGTAATGGATGGTACAAGTCTGTCACTGTATAACACTGGGGTACAGTACTGGTGGGTGCAGGTCTGTCAGCATATACCACTGGGGTACAGTACTGGTGGATACAGGTCTGTCACTGTATAACACTGGGGTGCAGTACTGGTGGGTACAGGTCTGTCACTGTATAACATTGGGATACGTAACTTGTGGGTACAGGTCTGTCACTGTACATCACTTGGGTACAGTACTGGTGGGTACAGGTCTCTCAGTATATAACACTGGGGTACTGTAATGGTGGGTGCAGGTCTGTCACTGTATAACACTGGGGTACATTACCGGTGGGTGCAGGTCTGTCAGTATATACCACTGGGGTACAGTACTGGTGGGTACAGGTCTGTCACTGTATAACACTGGGGTACAATACCTGTGGTTACAGGTCTGTCCCTCTATAACACTGGGATACAGTACTATTGGGTATAGATCTGTCTCTATAACAGTGGGGTAGAGTACTGGTGGGTATAGGTCTGTCAATGTATTACACTGGGGTACAGTACTGGAGGGTACAGGCCTGTCGCTGTATAACACTGGGTACAGTACTGGTGGATACAGGTCTGTCAGTGTATAACACTGGGTTACAGTACTGGTGGGTACAGGTCTGTCACTGTATAACACTGGGTTACAGTACTGGTGGGTACAGATATGTCTCTGTATAACACTAGCATACAATACTGCTGGGTACAGGTCTGTCACTGTATAACACTGGGGTACAGTACTGGTGGGTACAGGTCTGTCAGCATATACCACTGGGGTACAGTACTGGTGGGTACAGGTCTGTCACTGTATAACACTGGGGTGCAGTACTGGTGGGTACAGGTCTGTCAGCATATACCACTGGGGTACAGTACTGGTGGGTACAGGTCTGTCACTGTATAACACTGGGGTGCAGTACTGGTGGGTACAGGTCTGTCACTGTATAACATTGGGATACGTAACTTGTGGGTACAGGTCTGTCACTGTACATCACTTGGGTACAGTACTGGTGGGTACAGGTCTCTCAGTATATAACACTGGGGTACTGTAATGGTGGGTGCAGGTCTGTCACTGTATAACACTGGGGTACATTACAGGTGGGTGCAGGTCTGTCAGTATATACCACTGGGGTACAGTACTGGTGGGTACAGGTCTGTCACTGTATAACACTGGGGTACAATACCTGTGGTTACAGGTCTGTCCCTCTATAACACTGGGATACAGTACTATTGGGTACAGATCTGTCTCTATAACAGTGGGGTAGAGTACTGGTGGGTGTAGGTCTGTCAATGTATAACACTGGGGTACAGTACTGGAGGGTACAGGTCTGTCGCTGTATAACACTGGGTACAGTACTGGAGGGTACAGGTCTGTCGCTGTATAACACTGGAGTATAGTACTGGTGGGTACAGATCAGTTTCTGTATAACACTGAGGTACTGTAATGGTGGGTACAGGTCTGTCACTGTATAACACTGGGGTACAATACCTGTGGCTACAGGTCTGTCCCTCTATAACACTGGGATACAGTACTATTGGGTACAGATCTGTCTCTATAACAGTGGGGTAGAGTACTGGTGGGTATAGGTCTGTCAATGTATTACACTGGGGTACAGTACTGGAGGGTACAGGCCTGTCGCTGTATAACACTGGGTACAGTACTGGTGGATACAGGTCTGTCAGTGTATAACACTGGGTTACAGTACTGGTGGGTACAGGTCTGTCACTGTATAACACTGGGGTACAGTACTGGTGGATACAGGTCTGTGTATGACACTGGGGTACAGTATTGTGGGTCCAGATCTGTCACTGTATGACACTGTGGTACAGTACTGGTGTGTACAGGTCTGTCACTGTATAACACAGGGGTACAGTACTGGTGGGTCCAGGTCTGTGACTGTATAACACTGTGGTACAGTACTGGTGGGTACAGGTCTGTTACTGTATAACACTGGGGTACAGTACTGGTGGGTACAGGTCTGTCACTGTATAACATTGGGATACGTAACTGGTGGGTACAGGTCTGTCACTGTACATCACTTGGGTACAGTAATGGTGGGTACAGGTCTGTCAGTATATAACACTGGGCTACTGTAATGGTGGGTGCAGGTCTGTCACTGTATAACACTGGGGTACAATACCGGTGGGAGCAGGTCTGTCAGTATATACCACTGGGGTACAGTACTGGTGGGTACAGGTCTGTCACTGTATAACACTGGGATACAATACCTGTGGCTACAGGTCTGTCCCTCTATAACACTGGGATACAGTACTATTGGGTACAGATCTGTCTCTATAACAGTGGGGTAGAGTACTGGTGGGTATAGGTCTGTCAATGTATAACACTGGGGTACAGTACTGGAGGGTACAGGTCTGTCGCTGTATAACACTGGGTACAGTACTGGTGGGTACAGGTCTGTCATTGTATAACACTGGGGTACAATACTGGTGGGTACAAATCTGTCTCTGTATAACACTGGGGTACATTACTGGTGGGGACAGTTCTGTCAGTCCATAACACTGTGGTACTGTACTGGTGGGCTTAGGTTTGTCACTGTATAACACTGGGCTATATTACTGGTGCGTACAGGTCTGTCACAGTATAATATTGGGGTACAGTACTGGTGGGTACAGGTCTCTCCATGTATAACACTGGAGTACAGTACTGGTGGGTACAGGTCTGTCACTGTATAACACAGGCGTACAGTAATGGTGGGTCCAGGTCTGTGACTGTATAACACAGGGGTACAGTACTGGTGGGTATAGGTCTGTGACTGTACAACACAGGGGTATAGTACTGGTGGGTACAGGGCTGTCTCTGCACAACACTGCGGTACTGTAATGGTGGGCACAGGTCTGTCACTGTATAACACTGTGGTACAGTACTGGTGGGTACAGGTCTGTTACTGTATAACACTGGGGTACAGTACTGGTGGGTACAGGTCTGTCACTGTATAACACCGGGATACAGTACTGGTGGGTATAGGCCTGTCACTGTATAACAGTGGGATACAGTACTGGTGGGTACAGGTCTGTCACTGTATAACACTGGGGTACAGTATTGGTGGGTACAGGTCTGCTACCTTTTAATACTGGGGTGCAGAACTGGTGGGTACAGGTCTGTCACTGTATAACATTGGGATACGTAACTGGTGGGTACAGGTCTGTCACTGTACATCACTTGGGTACAGTACTGGTGGGTACAAGTCTGTCAGTATATAAAACTGGGGTACTGTAATGGTGGGTGCAGGTCTGTCACTGTATAACACTGGGGTACAATACCGGTGGGTGCAGGTCTGTCAGTATATACCACTGGGGTACAGTACTGGTGGGTACAGGTCTGTCACTGTACATCACTTGGGTACAGTACTGGTGGGTACAGGTCTGTCAGTATATAACACTGGGGTACTGTAATGGTGGGTGAAGGTCTGTCACTGTATAACACTGGGGTACAATACCGGTGGGTGCAGGTCTGTCAGTATATACCACTGGGGTACAGTACTGGTGGGTACAGGTCTGTCACTGTATAACACTGGGATACAATACCTGTGGCTACAGGTCTGTCCCTCTATAACAATGGGATACAGTACTATTGGGTACAGATCTGTCTCTATAACAGTGGGGTAGAGTACTGGTGGGTATAGGTCTGTCAATGTATAACACTGGGGTACAGTACTGGAGGGTACAGCTCTGTCGCTGTATAACACTGGGTACAGTACTGGTGGATACAGGTCTGTCATTGTATAACGCTGGGGTACAGTACTGGTGGATACAGATATGTCTCTGTATAACAGTGGGGTACAGCACTGGTGAGTACAGGTCTGTCACTGTATAACACTGGGGTACAGTGCTGGTGGGTACAGGTCTGTCACTGTACAATACTGGGGTACAGTACTGGTGGATTCAGGTCTGTCTGTGTATAATGCTGGGGTACAGTACTGGTGGGTACAGATATGTCTCTGTATAACAGTGGGGTATAGCACTGGTGGGTACAGGTCTGTAACTGTATAACACTGGGGTACAGTGCTGGTGGGTACAGGTCTGTCACTGTACAATACTGGGGTACGGTACTGGTGGGTACAAGTCTGTCAGTATATAAAACTGGGGTACTGTAATGGTGGGTGCAGGTCTGTCACTGTATAACACTGGGGTACAATACCGGTGGGTGCAGGACTGTCAGTATATACCACTGGGGTACAGTACTGGTGGGTACAGGTCTGTCACTGTACATCACTTGGGTACAGTACTGGTGGGTACAGATCTGTCAGTATATAACACTGGGGTACTGTAATGGTGGGTGCAGGTCTGTCACTGTATAACACTGGGGTACAATACCGGTGGGAGCAGGTCTGTCAGTATATACCACTGGGGTACAGTACTGGTGGGTACAGGTCTGTCACTGTATAACATTGGGGTACAATACCTGTGGCTACAGGTCTGTCCCTCTATAACACTGGGATACAGTACTATTGGGTACAGATCTGTCTCTATAACAGTGGGGTAGAGTACTGGTGGGTATAGGTCTGTCAATGTATTACACTGGGGTACAGTACTGGAGGGTACAGGCCTGTCGCTGTATAACACTGGGTACAGTACTGGTGGATACAGGTCTGTCAGTGTATAACACTGGGTTACAGTACTGGTGGGTACAGGTCTGTCACTGTATAACACTGGGGTACAGTACTGGTGGATACAGGTCTGTGTATGACACTGGGGTACAGTATTGTGGGTCCAGATCTGTCACTGTATGACACTGTGGTACAGTACTGGTGTGTACAGGTCTGTCACTGTATAACACTGGGGTACAATACCTGTGGTTACAGGTCTGTCCCTCTATAACACTGGGATACAGTACTATTGGGTACAGATCTGTCTCTATAACAGTGGGGTCGAGTACTGGTGGGTGTAGGTCTGTCAATGTATAACACTGGGGTACAGTACTGGAGGGTACAGGTCTGTCGCTGTATAACACTGGGTACAGTACTGGAGGGTACAGGTCTGTCGCTGTATAACACTGGAGTATAGTACTGGTGTGTACAGATCTGTTTCTGTATAACACTGAGGTACTGTAATGGTGGGTACAGGTCTGTCACTGTATAACACTGGGGTACAATACCTGTGGCTACAGGTCTGTCCCTCTATAACACTGGGATACAGTACTATTGGGTACAGATCTGTCTCTATAACAGTGGGGTAGAGTACTGGTGGGTATAGGTCTGTCAATGTATTACACTGGGGTACAGTACTGGAGGGTACAGGCCTGTCGCTGTATAACACTGGGTACAGTACTGGTGGATACAGGTCTGTCAGTGTATAACACTGGGTTACAGTACTGGTGGGTACAGGTCTGTCACTGTATAACACTGGGTTACAGTACTGGTGGGTACAGATATGTCTCTGTATAACACTAGCATACAATACTGCTGGGTACAGGTCTGTCAATGTATAACACTGGTATACAGAACTGGTGGGTACAGGTCTGTCACTGTATAACACGGGGCTACTGTAATGGATGGTACAAGTCTGTCACTGTATAACACTGGGGTACAGTACTGGTGGGTACAGGTCTGTCAGCATATACCACTGGGGTACAGTACTGGTGGGTGCAGGTCTGTCACTGTATAACACTGGGGTGCAGTACTGATGGGTACAGGTCTGTCACTGTATAACATTGGGATACGTAACTTGTGGGTACAGGTCTGTCACTGTACATCACTTGGGTACAGTACTGGTGGGTACAGGTCTCTCAGTATATAACACTGGGGTACTGTAATGGTGGGTGCAGGTCTGTCACTGTATAACACTGGGGTACATTACCGGTGGGTGCAGGTCTGTCAGTATATACCACTGGGGTACAGTACTGGTGGGTACAGGTCTGTCACTGTATAACACTGGGGTACAATACCTGTGGTTACAGGTCTGTCCTTCTATAACACTGGGATACAGTACTATTGGGTACAGATCTGTCTCTATAACAGTGGGGTAGAGTACTGGTGGGTGTAGGTCTGTCAATGTATAACACTGGGGTACAGTACTGGAGGGTACAGGTCTGTCGCTGTATAACACTGGGTATAGTACTGGAGGGTACAGGTCTGTCGCTGTATAACACTGGAGTATAGTACTGGTGGGTACAGATCTGTTTCTGTATAACACTGAGGTACTGTAATGGTGGGTACAGGTCTGTCAATGTATAACACTGGGGTACAATACCTGTGGCTACAGGTCTGTCCCTCTATAACACTGGGATACAGTACTATTGGGTACAGATCTGTCTCTATAACAGTGGGGTAGAGTACTGGTGGGTATAGGTCTGTCAATGTATTACACTGGGGTACAGTACTGGAGGGTACAGGCCTGTCGCTGTATAACACTGGGTACAGTACTGGTGGATACAGGTCTGTCAGTGTATATCACTGGGTTACAGTACTGGTGGGTACAGGTCTGTCACTGTATAACACTGGGGTACAGTACTGGTGGATACAGGTCTGTGTATGACACTGGGGTACAGTATTGTGGGTCCAGATCTGTCACTGTATGACACTGTGGTACAGTACTGGTGTGTACAGGTCTGTCACTGTATAACACAGGGGTACAGTACTGGTGGGTCCAGGTCTGTGACTGTATAACACTGTGGTACAGTACTGGTGGGTACAGGTCTGTTACTGTATAACACTGGGGTACAGTACTGGTGGGTACAGGTCTGTCACTGTATAACATTGGGATACGTAACTGGTGGGTACAGGTCTGTCACTGTACATCACTTGGGTACAGTAATGGTGGGTACAGGTCTGTCAGTATATAACACTGGGGTACTGTAATGGTGGGTGCAGGTCTGTCACTGTATAACACTGGGGTTCAATACCGGTGGGTGCAGGTCTGTTGCTGTATAACCGTGGGGTATAGTACTGGTGGGTACAGGTCTGTCAATGTATAACACTGGGGTACAGTACTGGTGGGTGCAGGTCTGTCACTGTATAACACTGGAGTATAGTACTGGTGGGCACAGGTCTGTCACTGTATAACACTGGGGTACAGTACTGGTGAGTTCAGGTCAGTCACTGTATCACACTGGGGTTCAGTACTGGTGTGTGCAGGTCTGTTGCTGTATAACTGTGGGGTACAGTACTGGAGGTTACAGGTCAGTCCATGTAAAAACTGGGGTGCAGTACTGGTGGGTACAGGTCAGACTCTGTGTAACACTGGTGTACAACACTGGTGGGTACAGGTCTGTCACTGTATAACACTGGGGTACAGTACTGGTGGGTACAGGTGTGTCAGTGTAGAACACTGGAGTACCAGCACTGGTGGGTACAGGTCTGTAACTGTATAACACTGGGGTACAGTACTGGTGTTTACAGGTCTGACTCGGTATAACACTGGGTTACAGTACTGGTGGGTACAGATATGTCTCTGTATAACACTAGCATACAATACTGCTGGGTACAGGTCTGTCAATGTATAACACTGGAGTATAGCACTGGTGGGTACAGGTCTATCACTATAACACTGGGGTACAGTACTGGTGAGTTCAGGTCAGTCACTGTATCACACTGGGGTTCAGTACTGGTGTATGCAGGTCTGTTGCTGTATAACCGTGGGGTACAGTACTGGAGGTTACAGGTCAGTCCATGTAAAAACTGGGGTGCAGTACTGGTGGGTACAGGTCAGACTCTGTGTAACACTGGTGTACAACACTGGTGGGTACAGGTCTGTCACTGTATAACACTGGGGTACAGTACTGGTGGGTACAGGTGTGTTGCTGTATAACCGTGGGGTACAGTATTGGAGGGTAAAGGTCTGTCCCTGTATAACACTGGATTATTGTACTGGTGGGTACAGGTCTGTCCCTGTATAACTCCGGGGTACAATATTGGTGAGCACTGGTCTGTCTCTGTATAACACGGTGGTGCAGTACTGGAGGGTACAGGTCTGTCAGTGTAGAACACTGGAGTACCAGCACTGGTGGGTACAGGTCTATCACTATAACACTGGGATACAGAACTGGTGGGTACAGGTCTGTCACTGTATAACACGGGACTACTGTAATGGATGGTACAAGTCTGTCACTGTGTAACACTGGGATGCAGTACTGGTGGGTACAGGTCTGTTGCTATAGAACTTTGGGTTACAGTACTGGAGGGTGCAGGTCTGTCACTGTATAACAGTGGAGTATAGTACTGGAGGGTACAGGTCTGTCTCTGTATGACACTGAGGTGCAGTACTGGTGAGTACAGTTCTGTCCCTGTTTAAAACTGTGGGACAGTACTGGTCGGTACAGATCAGTATCTGTATTACACTGTGGTGCAGTACTGGTGGGTACAAGTCTGTCCCTGTAACACTGAGATACAGTACTGGTCGGTACAGATTAGTATCTGTATTACACTGTGGGGCAGTACTGGTGGGTACAGGTCTGTCACTGTATATCACTGAGAAACAGTACTGGTGGACGCAGGTCTATGCTGTCTAACCCTGGGGAACAGTACTGGTGGGTACAGGTCTGGCACTGTATCACACTGGGGTACAGTACTGGGGGGTTACAGGTCTGTCACTGTATAACACTGGGGTGCAGTACTGGTGCGCATAGGTCTGTCACTGTCTAACAGTGGGGTACAGTACTGGTGGATACAGGTCTCTCACTGTATAACACTGGGGTACAGTACTGGTGGGTACAGGTCTGTCTCTGTATGACACTGAGGTACAGTACTGGTGGGTACAGGTCTGTCCCTGTCCAACACTGTGGTACAGTACTGGTCACTACAGATCTGTATCTGTATAACACTGTGATACAGTACTGGTGGGTACAGGTCTGTCACTGTATATCACCGGGATACAATATTGGTGGGTCCAGGTCAATGCTGTCTAACCCTGGGGAACAGTACTGGGGGGTACAAGTCTGTCATTGTATAACACTGATGTATAGTACTGGTGGGTACAGGTCTGGCATGTATAACACTGGGGTACAGTACTGGTGGGTACAGGTCTGTCACTGTATAACACTGGACTATAGTACTGGTGGGTACAGGTCTGTCAGTATATAAAACTGTGGTACAGTACTGGTGGGTACAGGTCTGTCAGTGTATAACATTGGTGTACAGTACTGGTGGGTTCAGGTCTGTCACTGTATAACACTGGAGTACAGTACTGTTGGGTACAGGTCTGTCCCTGTATAACACGGTGGTGCAGTACTGGTGGGTACAGGTGTGTTAGTGTAGAACACTGGAGTACAGCACTGGTGGGTACAGGTCTGTTACTGTATAACACTGGGGTACAGTACTGGTGTTTACAGGTCTGACTCAGGACAACACTGAGTTACAGTACTGGTGGGTACAGATATGTCTCTGTATAACACCGGCATACAGTACTGCTGGGTGCAGGTCTGTCAATGTATAACACTGGAGTATAGTACTGGTGGGTACAGGTCTATCACTGTATAACACTGGGATACAGAACTGGTGGGTACAGGTCTGTCACTGTATAACACTGGGATACAGAACTGGTGGGTACAGGTCTGTCACTGTATAACACTGTAGTATAGTACTGGTGGGTACAGGTCTGTCACTGTATAACACGGGGCGACTGTAATGGATGGTACAAGTCTGTCACTGTATAGCACTGGAATGCAGTACAGGTGGGTGCAGGTCTGTTGCTGTTGAACTCTGGGTTACAGTACTGGAGGGTGCCGTCTGTCACTGTATTATAGTGGAGTATAGTACTGGAGGGTACAGGTCTGTCACTGTATACCACTCGGGTACATTACTGGTGGGTACAGGTCTGTCACTATATAACACTGGGGTACAGTACTGGAGGGTACAGGTCTGTCACTGTATAACACTGAGTTGCAGTACTGGTGGGTACAGGTCTGTCCATGTATAACACTGTGGTACAGTACTGGTCGGTACAGATCAGTATCTGTATTACACTGTGGTGCAGTACTGGTGGGTACAGGTCTGTCTCTGTATATTACTGAGATACAGTACTGGTGGGCGCAGGTCTATGCTGTCTAACCCTGGGGAACAGTACTGGGGGGTACAGGTCTCTCACTGTATAACACTGGGGTACAGTACTGGTGGGTACAGGTCTGTCACTGTATAACACTGTGGTTCAGTACTGGTCGGTACAGATCTGTAACTGTATAACACTGTAGTACAGTACTGGTGGGTACAGGTCTGTCACTGTATATCACTGAGATACAGGACTGGTGGGCGCAGGTCTATGCTGTCTAACCCTGGGGAACAGTACTGGGAGGTACAGGTCTGTCACTGTATAACACTGGTGTATAGTACTGGTGGGTACAGGTCTGGCACTGTATAACACTGGGGTACAGTACTGGTGGGTACAGGTCTGTCACTGTATAACACTGGGGTACAGTACTGGTGGATACAAGTCTGTCGCTGTATAACACTGAGGTACAGTACTGGTGATTACAGGTCTGTCTCTGTATGACACTGAGGTACAGTACTGGTGGGTACAGGTCTGTCCCTGTATAACACTGGGGTACAGTACTGGGGGGTACAGGTCTCTCACTGTATAATACTGGGGTACAGTATTGGTGGGTACAGGTCTGTCCCTGTATAACACTGTGGTACAGTACTGGTCGGTACAGATCTGTATCTGTATAACACTGTGGTACAGTACTGGTGGGTACAGGTCTGTCACTGTAAAACACTGATCTGTAGTACTGGTGGGTACAGATCTGTCACTGTATAACACTGATGTGTAGTACTGGTGGGTACAGGTCTGTCACTGTATAACACTGGGGTACAGTACTGGTGGGTACAGATCTGTCACAGTATATCCATGGGTACTGTACTGGTGGGTACAGATCTGTCTCTGTATAACACTGGGGTACTGTAATGGTCGGTACAGGTCTGTCACTGTATGACACTGGGATACAGTACTGATGGGTACAGGTCTGTTGCTGTATAACACTGGGGTACAGTACTGGTGAGTACAGGTCTGTCACTGTATAACACTGATGTGTAGTACTGGTGGGTACAGGTCTGTCACTGTATAACACGGGGGTACAGTACTCGTGGGTACAGATCTGTCACAGTATAACCATGGGTACTGTACTGGTGGGTACAGATCTGTCTCTGTATAACACTGGGGTACTGTAATGGTCGGTACAGGTCTGTCACTGTATGACACTGGGATACAGTACTGATGGGTGCAGGTCTGTTGCTGTATTACACTGGGGTGCAGTATTGGTGGGTACAGGTCAGTCTCTGTATAACACTGGGGTACAGTACTGGTGGGTGCATCTCTGTCAGCATATACCACTGGGGTACAGTACTGGTGGGTACAGGTCTGTCAGTGTATAAAACTGGGATACAGTACTGGTGGGTACAGATCTGTCAGTGTATAACGCTGGGGTACAGTACTTGTGGGTACAGGTCTGTCACCGTATAATACTGGGATACAGTACTGGTGGATACAGGTCTGTCTGTGTTGAACACTGGGGTACAGTACTGGTGGATACAGGTCTGTCAGTGTATAATGCTGGGGTACAGTACTGGTGGGTACAGGTCTGTCTCTGTATGACACTGAGGTACAGTACTGGTGAGTACAGGTCTGTCACTGTATAACACTGATGTGTAGTACTGGTGGGTACAGGTCTGTCACTGTATAACACTGGGGTACAGTACTCGTGGGTACAGACCTGTCACAGTATAACCATGGGTACTGTACTGGTGGGTACAGATCTGTCTCTGTATAACACTGGGGTACTGTAATGGTCGGTACAGGTCTGTCACTGTATGACACTGGGATACAGTACTGATGGGTGCAGGTCTGTTGCTGTATTACACTGGGGTACATGACTGGTGGGTACAGGTCCGTCACTGTATAACACTGGGGTACAGTACTGGTGGGTGCAGGTCTGTCAGCATATACCACTGGGGTACAGTACTGGTGAGTACAGGTCTGTCATTGTATAACACTGGGGTGCAGTACTGGTGGGTACAGGTCTGTTACTGTATAACATTGGGATACGTAACTGATGGGTACAGGTCTGTCACTGTACATCACTTGGGTACAGTACTGGTGGGTACAGGTCTGTCAGTATATAACACTGGGGTACTGTAATGGTGGGTGCAGGTCTGTCACTGTATAACACTGGGGTACAATACCTGTGGTTACAGGTCTGTCCCTCTATAACACTGGGATACAGTACTATTGGGTACAGATCTGTCTCTATAACAGTGGGGTAGAGTACTGGTGGGTATAGGTCTGTCAATGTATAACACTGGGGTACAGTACTGGAGGGTACAGGTCTGTCGCTGTATAACACTGGGTACAGTACGGGAGGGTACAGGTCTGTCGCTGTATAACACTTGAGTATAGTACTGGTGGGTACAGATCTGTTTCTGTATAACACTGAGGTACTGTAATGGTGAGTACATGTCTGTCACTGTATAACACTGGGGTACAGTGCTGGTGGGTACAGGTCTGTCACTGTACAATACTGGGGTACGGTATTGGTGGATACAGGTCAGTCAGTGTATAAATCTGGGATACAGTACTGGTGGGTACAGGTCTGTCAGTGTATAACGCTGGGGTACAGTAGTCGTGGGTACAGGTCTGGCACTATATAACACTGGGGTACATTACTGGTGGGTACAGATATGTCTCTGTATAACAGTGGGGTACAGCACTGGTGAGTACAGGTCTGTCACTGTATAACACTGGGGTACAGTGCTGGTGGGTACAGGTCTGTTACTGTACAATACTGGGGTACGGTACTCGTGGGTACAGGTCTGTCACCGTATAATACTGGGGTACAGCACTGGTGAGTACAGGTCTGTCACTGTATAACACTGATGTGTAGTACTGCTGGGTACAGGTCTGTCACTGTAAAACACTGGGGTACAGTACTCGTGGGTTCAGATCTGTCACAGTATAACCATGGGTACTGTACTGGTGGGTACAGATCTGTCAATGTATAACACTGGGGTACTGTAATGGTCGGTACAGGTCTGTCACTGTATGACACTGGGATACAGTACTGATGGGTGCAGGTCTGTTGCTGTATTACACTGGGGTACATTACTGGTGGGTACAGGTCCGTCACTGTATAACACTGGAGTATAGTACGAATGGATACTGGTCTGTCGCTGTATAACACTGGGGTGCAGTATTGGTGGGTGCAGGTCAGTCTCTGTATAACACTGGGGTACAGTACTGGTGGGTACAGGTCTGTCACTGTATAACATTGGGATACGTAACTGGTGGGTACAGGCCTGTCACTGTACATCACTTGGGTACAGTACTGGTGGGTACAGGTCTGTCAGTATATAACACTGGGGTAATGTAATGGTGGGTGCAGGTCTGTCACTGTATAACACTGGGGTACAATACCGGTGGGTGCAGGTCTGTCAGTATATACCACTGGGGTACAGTACTGGTGGGTACAGGTCTGTCACTGTATAACACTTGTGTACAATACCTGTGGCTACAGGTCTGTCCCTCTAGAACACTGGGATACAGTACTATTGGGTACAGATCTGTCTCTATAACAGTGGGGTAGAGTACTGGTGGGTATAGGTCTGTCAATGTATAACACTGGGGTACAGTACTGGAGGGTACAGGTCTGTCGCTGTATAACACTGGGTACAGTACTGGAGGGTACAGGTCTGTCGCTGTATAATACTGGAGTATAGTACTGGTGGGTACAGATCTGTTTCTGTATAACACTGAGGTGCTGTAATGGTGAGTACATGTCTGTCACTGTATAACACTGGGGTACAGTGCTGGTGGGTACAGGTCTGTCACTGTACAATACTGGGGTACGGTACTGGTGGATACAGGTCTGTCAGTGTATAAATCTGGGATACAGTACTGGTGGGTACAGGTCTGTCAGTGTATAACGCTGGGGTACAGTACTCGTGGGTACAGGTCTGTCAGTGTATAACGCTGGGGTATAGTACTCGTGGGTACAGGTCTGGCACTGTATAACACTGGGATACAGTACTGGTGGGTACAGGTCTGTCACTGTATAACACTGAGGTACAGTACTGGTGGGTACAGGTCTGTCCCTGTATAACACTGGGGTACAGTACTGGGGGGTACAGGTCTCTCACTGTATAATACTGGGGTACAGTACTGGTTGATACAGGTCTGTCCCTGTATAACACTGTGGTACAGTACTGGTCGGTACAGATCTGTATCTGTATAACACTGTGGTACAGTACTGGTGGGTACAGGTCTGTCACTGTAAAACACTGATGTGTAGTACTGGTGGATACAGATCTGTCACTGTATAACACTGGGGTACAGTACTGGTGAGTACAGGTCTGTCACTGTATAACACTGGGGTACAGTACTGGTGGATACAGGTCTGTCAGTATATAACGCTGGGGTACAGTACTGGTGGGTACAGATATGTCTCTGTATAACAGTGGGGTACAGCACTGGTGAGTACAGGTCTGTCACTGTATAACACTGGGGTACAGTGTTGGTGGGTACAGGTCTGTCACTGTACAGTACTGGGGTACGGTACTGGTGGATACAGGTCTGTCAGTGTATAAAACTGGGATACAGTACTGGTGGGTACAGGTCTGTCAGTGTATAACGCTGGGGTACAGTACTCGTGGGTACAGGTCTGTAACCGTATAATACTGGGGTACAGTACTGGTGGATACAGGTCTGTCTGTGTCGAACACTGGGGTACAGTACTGGTGGGTACAGATATGTCTCTGTATAACAGTGGGGAACAGTACTGGTGAGTACAGGTCTGTCACTGTATAACACTGATGTGTAGTACTGGTGGGTACAGGTCTGTCACTGTATAACACTGGAGTACAGTACTGGTGGGTACAGATCTGTCACAGTACAACCATGGGTACTGTACTGGTGGGTACAGATCTATCTCTGTATAACACTGGGGTACTGTAATGGTCGGTACAGGTCTGTCACTGTATGACACTGGGATACAGTACTGACGGGTGCAGGTCTGTTGCTGTATAACATTGGGTACAGTACTGGTGGATACAGATATGTCTCTGTATAACACTGGGGTACAGCACTGGTGAGTACAGGTCTGTCACTGTATAACACTGGGGTACAGTGCTGGTGGGTACAGGTCTGTCACTGTATAATACTGGGGTACGGCACTGGTGGATACAGGTCTGTCAGTGTATAACGCTGGGGTACAGTACTGGTGGGTACAGATATGTCTCTATATAACAGTGGGGTACAGTACTGGTGAGTACAGGTCTGTCACTGTATGACACTGGGATACAGTACTGACGGGTGCAGGTCTGTTGCTGTATTACACTGGGGTACATTACTGGTGGGTACAGGTCCGTCACTGTATAACACTGGAGTATAGTACGAGTGGATACAGGTCTGTCGCTGTATAACACTGGGGTGCAGTATTGGTGGGTACAGGTCAGTCTCTGTATAACACTGGGGTACAGTACTGGTGGGTGCAGGTCCGTCAGCATATACCACTGGGGTACAGTACTGGTGGGTACAGGTCTGTCACTGTATAACACTGATGTGTAGTACTGGTGGGAACAGGTCTGTCACTGTATAACACTGGGGTACAGTACTGGTGGGTACAGATCTGTCACAGTATAACCATGGGTACTGTGCTGGTGGGTACAGATCTGTTCTCTGTATAACACTGGGGTACTGTAATGGTCGGTACAGGTCTGTCACTGTATGACACTGGGATACAGTACTGACGGGTGCAGGTCTGTTGCTGTATTACACTGAGGTACATTACTGGTGGGTACAGGTCCGTCACTGTATAACACTGGAGTATAGAAACATAGAAACATAGAAAATAGGTGCAGGAGTAGGCCATTCGGCCCTTCTAGCCTGCACCGCAATTCAATGAGTTCATGGCTGAACATTCAACTTCAGTACCCCATTCCTGCTTTCTCGCCATACCCCTTGATCCCCCTAGCAGTAAGGACCTCATCTAACTCCTTTTTGAATATATTTAGTGAATTGGCCTCAACAACTTTCTGTGGTAGAGAATTCCACAGGTTCACCACTCTCTGGGTGAAGAAGTTCCTCCGCATCTCGGTCCTAAATGGCTTACCCCTTATCCTTAGACTGTGACCCCTGGTTCTGGACTTCCCCAACATTGGGAACATTCTTCCTGCATCTAACCTGTCTAACCCCGTCAGAATTTTATATGTTTCTATGAGGTCCCCTCTCATTCTTCTGAACTCCAGTGAATACAAGCCCAGTTGATCCAGTCTTTCTTGATAGGTCAGTCCCGCCATCCCGGGAATCAGTCTGGTGAACCTTCGCTGCACTCCCTCAATAGCAAGAATGTCCTTCCTCAGGTTAGGAGACCAAAACTGTACACAATACTCCAGGTGTGGCCTCACCAATGCCCTGTACAACTGTAGCAACACCTCCCTGCCCCTGTACTCAAATCCCCTTGCTATGAAGGCCAACATGCCATTTGCTTTCTTAACCGCCTGCTGCACCTGCATGCCAACCTTCAATGACTGATGTACCATGACACCCAGGTCTCTTTGCACCTCCCCTTTTCCTAATCTGTCACCATTCAGATAATAGTCTGTCTCTCTGTTTTTACCACCAAAGTGGATAACCTCACATTTATCCACATTATACTTCATCTGCCATGCAAGTATGAGTGGATACAGGTCTGTCGCTGTATAACACTGGGGTGCAGTATTGGTGGGTACAGGTCAGTCTCTGTATAACACTGGGGTACAGTACTGGTGGGTGCAGGTCTGTCAGCATATACCACTGGGGTACAGTACCGGTGGGTATCGGTCTGTCACTGTATAACACTGGGATGCAGTACTGGTGGGTACAGGTCTGTCACTGTATAACATTGGGATACGTAACTGGTGGGTACAGGTCTGTCACTGTACATCACTTGGGTACAGTACTGGTGGGTACAGGTCTGTCAGTATATAACACTGGGGTACTGTAATGGTGGGTGCATGTCTGTCACTGTATAACACTGGGGTACAATACCGGTGGGTGCAGGTCTGTCAGTATATACCACTGGGGTACAGTACTGGTGGGAACAGGTCTGTCACTGTATAACACTGGGATACAGTACTGGTGGGTACAGGTCTGTCACTGTATAACATTGGGATACGTAACTGGTGGGTACAGGTCTGTCACTGTACATCACTTGGGTACAGTACTGGTGGGTACAGGTCTGTCAGTATATAACACTGGGGTACTGTAATGGTGGGTGCATGTCTGTCACTGTATAACACTGGGGTACAATACCGGTGGGTGCAGGTCTGTCAGTATATACCACTGGGGTACAGTACTGGTGGGAACAGGTCTGTCACTGTATAACACTGGGATACAGTACTATTGGGTACAGATCTGTCTCTATAACAGTGGGGTAGAGTACTGGTGGGTATAGGTCTGTTAATGTATAACCATGGGTACTGTACTGGTGGGTACAGATCTGTTCTCTGTATAACACTGGGGTACAGTACTGGAGGGTACAGGTCTGTCGCTGTATAACACTGGGTACAGTACTGGTGGATACAGGTCTGTCAGTGTATAACGCTGGGGTACAGTACTGGTGGATACAGATATGTCTCTGTATAACAGTGGGGTACAGCACTGGTGAGTACAGGTCTGTCACTGTATAACACTGGGGTACAGTGTTGGTGGGTACAGGTCTGTCACTGTACAATACTGGGGTACGGTACTGGTGGATACAGGTCTGTCAGTGTATAAAACTGGGATACAGTACTGGTGGGTACAGGTCTGTCAGTGTATAACGCTGGGGTACAGTACTCGTGGGTACAGGTCTGTCACCGTATAATACTGGGGTACAGTACTGGTGGATACAGGTCTGTCTATGTCGAACACTGGGGTACAGTACTGGTGGATACAGGTCTGTCAGTGTATAACGCTGGGGTACAGTACTGGTGGGTACAGATATGTCTCTGTATAACAGTGGGGTACAGCACTGGTGGGTACAGGTCTGTAACTGTATAACACTGGGGTACAGTGCTGGTGGGTACAGGTCTGTCACTGTACAATACTGGGGTACGGTACTGGTGGATACAGGTCTGTCAGTGTATAAAACTGGGATACAGTACTGGTGGGTACAGGTCTGTCATTGTATAACACTGGGGTACAATACTGGTGGGTACAAATCTGTCTCTGTATAACACTGGGGTACAGTACTGGTGGCGACAGTTCTGTCAGTCCATAACACTGTGGTACTGTACTGGTGGGCTTAGGTTTGTCACTGTATAACACTGAGCTATATTACTGGTGCGTACAGGTCTGTCACAGTATAATATTGGGGTACAGTACTGGTGGGTACAGGTCTCTCCATGTATAACACTGGGGTACAGTACTGGTGGGTACAGGTCTGTCACTGTATAACACAGGCGTACAGTAATGGTGGGTCCAGGTCTGTGACTGTATAACACAGGGGTACAGTACTGGTGGGTCCAGGTCTGGGATGTACAACACAGGGGTATAGTACTGGTGGGTACAGGGCTGTCTCTGCACAACACTGCGGTACTGTAATGGTGGGTACAGGTGTGTCACTGTATAACACTGGTGTATAGTACTGGTGGGTACAGGTCTGTCACTGTATAACACCGGGATACAGTACTGGTGGGTATAGGCCTGTCACTGTATAACAGTGGGATACAGTACTGGTGGGTACAGGTCTGTCACTGTATAACACTGGGGTACAGTATTGGTGGGTACAGGTCTGCTACCGTATAATACTGGGGTACAGTACTGGTGATTACAGGTCTGTCACTGTATAACACTGGGGTGCAGTACTGGTATATACAGGTCTGTCTCTGCATAATACTGGGGTACGGTACTAGTGGATACAGGTCTGTCAGTGTATAATACTGGGGTACGGTACTAGTGGATACAGGTCTGTCAGTGTATAGAATTGGGTTACAGTACTGGTGGGTACAGGTCTGTCACTGTATAACACTGGGGTACAGTACTGGTGGGTACAGGTCTGTCACTGTATAACACTCGGGTTCAGTACTTGTGGGTACAGGTCTGTCCCTGTATAATACTGGGGTACAGTACTGGTGGGTACAGGTCTGTCGCTGTATAAAACTGTGATACAGTACTGGTGGATACAGGTCTGTCAGTGTATAACACTGGGTTACAGTACTGGTGGGTACAGGTCTGTCAGTGTATAACACTGGGTTACAGTACTGGTGGGTACAGGTCTGTCACTGTATAACACTGGGGTACAGTACTGGTGGATATTGGTCTGTGTATGACACTAGGGTACAGTATTGTGGGTCCAGATCTGTCACTGTATGACACTGTGGTACAGTACTGGTGTGTACAGGTCTGTCACTGTATAACACAGGGGTACAGTACTGGTGGGTCCAGGTCTGTGACTGTATAACACTGTGGTACAGTACTGGTGGGTACAGGTCTGTTACTGTATAACACTGGGGTACAGTACTGGTGGGTACAGGTCTGTCACTGTATAACACTGGTGTATAGTACTGGTGGGTACAGGTCAGTCTCTGTATAACACTGGGGTACAGTACTGGTGGGTGCAGGTCTGTCAGCATATACCACTGGGGTATAGTACTGGTGGGTACAGGTCTATCACTGTATAACACTGGGGTGCATAACTGGTGGGTGCAGGTCTGTCAGTATATACCAATGGGGTACAGTACTGGTGGGTACAGGTCTGTCATTGTATAACACTGGGATACAATACCTGTGGCTACAGGTCTGTCCCTCTATAACACTGGGATACAGTACTATTGGGTACAGATCTGTCTCTATAACAGTAGGGTAGAGTACTGGTGGGTATAGGTCTGTCAATGTATAACACTTGGGTACAGTACTGGAGGGTACAGGTCTGTCGCTGTACATCACTTGGGTACAGTACTGGTGGGTAGAGGTCTGTCAGTATATAACACTGGGGTACTGTAATGGTGGGTACAGGTCTATCACTGTATAACACTGGGGTACAATACCGGTGGGTGCAGGTCTGTCAGTATATACCACTGGGGTACAGTACTGGTGGGTACAAGTCTGTCACTGTATAACACTCGGATACAATACCTGTGGCTACAGGTCTGTCCCTCGATAACACTGGGATACAGTACTATTGGGTACAGATCTGTCTCTATAACAGTAGGGTAGAGTACTGGTGGGTATAGGTCTGTCAATGTATAACACTGGGGTACAGTACTGGAGGGTACAGGTCTGTCGCTGTATAACACTGGGTACAGTACTGGTGGATACAGGTCTGTCAGTGTATAACGCTGGGGTACAGTACTGGTGGATACAGATATGTCTCTGTATAACAGTGGGGTACAGCACTGGTGAGTACAGGTCTGTCACTGTATAGCACTGGGGTACAGTGCTGGTGGGTACAGGTCTGTCACTGTACAATACTGGTGTACGGTACTGGTGGATACAGGTTTGTCAGTGTATAAAACTGGGATACAGTCCTGGTGGGTACAGGTCTGTCAGTGTATAACGCTGGGGTACAGTACTCATGGGTACAGGTCTGTCACCGTATAATACTGGGGTACAGTACTGGTGATACCGGTCTGTCTATGTCGAACACTGGGGTACAGTACTGGTGGATACAGGTCTGTCAGTGTATAACGCTGGGGTACAGTACAGTGGGTACAGATATGTCTCTGTATAACAGTGGGGTACAGCACTGGTGGGTACAGGTCTGTAACTGTACAACACTGGGGTACAGTGCTGGTGGGTACAGATCTGTCACTGTACAATACTGGGGTACGGTACTGGTGGGTACAGGTCTGTCATTGTATAACACTGGGGTACAATACTGGTGGGTACAAATCTGTCTCTGTATAACACTGTGGTACAGTACTGGTGGGGACAGTTCTGTCAGTCCATAACACTGTGGTACTGTACTGGTGGGCTTAGGTTTGTCACTGTATAACACTGGGCTATATTACTGGTGCGTACAGGTCTGTCACAGTATAATATTGGGGTACAGTATTGGGGGGTACAGGTCTCTCCATGTATGACACTGGGGTACAGTACTGGTGGGTACAGGTCTGTCACTGTATAACACAGGCGTACAGTAATGGTGGGTCCAGGGCTGTGACTGTATAACACAGGGGTACAGTACTGGTGGGTCCAGGTCTGTGACTGTACAACACAGGGGTATAGTACTGGTGGGTACAGGGCTGTCTCTGCACAACACTGCGGTACTGTAATGGTGGGTACAGGTCTGTCACTGTATAACACTGTGGTACAGTACTGGTGGGTACAGGTCTGTTACTGTATAACAGTGGGGTAGAGTACTGGTGGATACAGGTCTGTCAGTATATAACGCTGGGGTACAGTACTGGTGGATACAGATATGTCTCTGTATAACAGTGGGGTGCAGCACTGGTGAGTACAGGTCTGTCACTGTATAATATTGGGGTACAGTATTGGGGGGTACAGGTCTCTCCATGTATGACACTGGGGTACAGTACTGGTGGGTACAGGTCTGTCACTGTATAACACAGGCGTACAGTAATGGTGGGTCCAGGGCTGTGACTGTATAACACAGGGGTACAGTACTGGTGGGTCCAGGTCTGTGACTGTACAACACAGGGGTATAGTACTGGTGGGTACAGGGCTGTCTCTGCACAACACTGCGGTACTGTAATGGTGGGTACAGGTCTGTCAATGTATAACACTGGGGTACAGTACTGGAGGGTACAGGTCTGTCGCTGTATAACATTGGGTACAGTACTGGTGGATACAGGTCTGTCAGTATATAACGCTGGGGTACAGTACTGGTGGATACAGATATGTCTCTGTATAACAGTGGGGTGCAGCACTGGTGAGTACAGGTCTGTCACTGTATAACACTGGGGTACAGTGCTGGTGGGTACAGGTCTGTCACTGTACAATACTGGGGTACGGCACTGGTGGATACAGGTCTGTCAGTGTATAATACTGGGATACAGTACTGGTGGGTACAGGTCTGTCAGTGTATAACGCTGGGGTACAGTACTCGTGGGTACAGGTCTGTCACCATATAATACTGGGGTACAGTACTGGTGAATACAGGTCTGTCTGTGTCGAACACTGGGGTACAGTACTGGTGGATACAGGTCTGTCAGTGTATAACGCTGGGGTACAGTACTGGTGGATACAGATATGTCTCTGTATAACAGTGGGGTGCAGCACTGGTGAGTACAGGTCTGTCACTGTATAACACTGGGGTACAGTGCTGGTGGGTACAGGTCTGTCACTGTACAATACTGGGGTACGGCACTGGTGGATACAGGTCTGTCAGTGCATAATACTGGGATACAGTACTGGTGGGTACAGGTCTGTCAGTGTATAACGCTGGGGTACAGTACTCGTGGGTACAGGCCTGTCACCATATAATAGTGGGGTACAGTACTGGTGGATATAGGTCTGTCAGTGTATAACGCTGGGGTACAGTACTGGTGGGTACAGATATGTCTCTGTATAACAGTGGGGTATAGCACTGGTGAGTACAGGTCTGTCACTGTATAACACTGGGGTACAGTGCTGGTGGGTGCAGGTCTGCAACAGTACAATACTGGGGTACAGTACTGGTGGATACATGTCTGTCAGTGTATAAAACTGGGATACAGTACTGGTGGGTACAGGTCTGTCAGTGTATAACGCTGGGGTACAGTACTCGTGGGTACAGGTCTGTCACCGTATAATACTGGGGTACAGTACTGGTGGATACAGGTCTGTCTGTGTCGAACACTGGGGTACAGTACTGGTGGATACAGGTCTGTCAGTGTATAACGCTGGGGTACAGTACTGGTGGGTACAGATATGTCTCTGTATAACAGTGGGGTATAGCACTGGTGAGTACAGGTCTGTCACTGTATAACACTGGGGTACAGTGCTGGTGGGTGCAGGTCTGCAACAGTACAATACTGGGGTACAGTACTGGTGGATACATGTCTGTCAGTGTATAAAACTGGGATACAGTACTGGTGGGTACAGGTCTGTCTCTGTATGACACTGAGGTACAGTACTGGTGGGTACAGGTCTGTCCCTGTATAACACTGTATTACAGTACTGGTCAGTACAGATCTGTATCTGTATAACACTGGGGTACAGTACTGGTGGGTACAGGTCTGTCACTGTATAACACTGGACTATAGTACTGGTGGGTACAGGTCTGTCAGTGTATAACATTGGTGCACAGTATTGGTGGGTACAGGTCTGTCACTGTATAACACTAGGGTACAGTACTGGTGGGTTCAGGTCTCTCACTGTATAACACTGTGGTACAGTACTGGTGGGTGCAGGTGTGTTAGTGTAGAACACTGGAGTACAGCACTGGTGGGTACAAGTCTGTTCCTGTATAACACTGGGGTACAGTACTGGAGAGTACAGGTCTGTCACTGTATAGCACTAGATGATAGTACTGGTGGGTACAGGTCTGTTCCTGTATAACATTGGTGTACAGAACTGGTGGGTACAGGTCTGTCACTGTATAGTACTGGGGTGCAGTACTGGTGGGCATAGGTCTGTCACTGTCTAACACTGGGGTACAGTACTGGTCGGTACAGGTCTCCCACTGTATGACACTGAGGTACAGTACTGGTGGGTACAGGTCTGTCCCTGTATAACACTGTGTTACAGTACTGGTCAGTACAGATCTGTATCTATATAACACTGTGGTACAGTACTGGTGGGTACAGGTCTGTCACTGTATATCACCGGGATACAATATTGGTGGGTTCAGGTCTATGCTGTCTAACCCTGGGGAATAGTACTGAGGGGTACAAGTCTGTCACTGTATAACACTGATGTATAGTACTGGTGGGTACAGGTCTGGCATGTATAACACTGGGGAACAGTACTGGTGGGTACAGGTCTGTCACTGTATAACACTGGACTATAGTACTGGTGGGTACAGGTCTGTCAATGTATAACATTGGTGTACAGTATTGGTGGGCACAGGTCTGTCACTGTATAACACTAGGGTACAGTACTGGTGGGTACAGGTCTGTCACTGTATAACACTAGGGTACAGTACTGTTGGGTACAGGTCTGTCAACGTATAACACTGGGGTACAGTACTAGTGAGTACAGGTCAGTCTCTGTACAACACTGGGGTACAATACTGGTGGTTACAGGTCTGTCAATGTATAACACTGGGGTACAGTACTGGTGGGTACAGGTCTGTCCCTGTATAACACTGGAGTATAGTACTGGTGGGTACAGACCTGTCAATTTATAACACTGGGGTACAGTACTGGTGGGTACAGGTCTGTCACTGTATAACACTGGAATACAATACTTGTGGGTAAAGATCTGTTCCTGTATAACACTGGGGTACAGTACTGGTGGGTACAGGTCTGTCACTGTATAACACTGGGGTACAGTACTGGTGGGTACAGATCTGTCTCTGTCTAACACTGGGGTACTGTAATGGTGGGTACACGTCTGTTCCTGTATAACACTGGGCTACAGTACTGGTGTGTGCAAATCTGTTGCTGTACAACACTGGGGTACAGTATTGGAGGGTCCGGGTCTGTCAGTGTGTACCACTGGAGTATAGTACTGGTGGGTACAGATCTGTCACTGTATAACACTGGGGTACAGTACTGGTGAGTTCAGGTCAGTCACTGTATCACACTGATGTTCAGTACTGGTGTGTGCAGGTTTGTTCCTGTATAACCGTGGGGTACAGTACTGGAGGTTCCAGGTCAGTCCATGTAAAAACTGGGGTGCAGTCCTGGTGGGTACAGGTCAGTCTCTGTATAACACTGGTGTACAACACTGGTGGGTACAGGTCTGTCACTGTATAACACTGGGGTATAGTACTGGTGTGTTCAGGTGTGTTGCTGTACAACCGTGGGGTACAGTACTGGAGGGTACAGGTCTGTCACTGTATAACACGGGGCTACTGTAATGGATGGTACAAGTCTGTCACTGTATAACACTGGGATGCAGTACTGGTGGGTGCAGGTCTGTTGCTGTTGAACTCTGGGTTACAGTACTCGAGGGTGCAGGTCTGTCACTGTATAACAGTGGAGTATAGTACTGGAGGGTACAGGTCTGTCTCTGTATGACAGTGAGGTGCAGTACTGGTGAGTACAGGTCTGTCCCTGTTTAACACTGTGGTACAGTACTGGTCGGTACAGGTCTCCCACTGTATAACACTGGGGTACAGTACTGGTGGGTACAGGTCTTTCTCTGTATGACACTGAGGTACAGTACTGGTGGGTACAGGTCCGTCCCTGTATAACACTGTGTTACAGTACTGGTCAGTACAGATCTGTATCTATATAACACTGTGGTACAGTACTGGTGGGTACAGGTCTGTCACTGTATATCACCGGGATACAATATTGGTGGGTTCAGGTCTATGCTGTCTAACCCTGGGGAATAGTACTGAGGGGTACAAGTCTGTCACTGTATAACACTGATGTATAGTACTGGTGGGTACAGGTCTGGCATGTATAACACTGGGGAACAGTACTGGTGGGTACAGGTCTGTCACTGTATAACACTGGACTATAGTACTGGTGGGTACAGGTCTGTCAATGTATAACATTGGTGTACAGTATTGGTGGGCACAGGTCTGTCACTGTATAACACTAGGGTACAGTACTGGTGGGTACAGGTCTGTCACTGTATAACACTAGGGTACAGTACTGTTGGGTACAGGTCTGTCAACGTATAACACTGGGGTACAGTACTAGTGAGTACAGGTCAGTCTCTGTACAACACTGGGGTACAATACTGGTGGTTACAGGTCTGTCAATGTATAACACTGGGGTACAGTACTGGTGGGTACAGGTCTGTCCCTGTATAACACTGGAGTATAGTACTGGTGGGTACAGACCTGTCAATTTATAACACTGGGGTACAGTACTGGTGGGTACAGGTCTGTCACTGTATAACACTGGAATACAATACTTGTGGGTAAAGATCTGTTCCTGTATAACACTGGGGTACAGTACTGGTGGGTACAGGTCTGTCACTGTATAACACTGGGGTACAGTACTGGTGGGTACAGATCTGTCTCTGTCTAACACTGGGGTACTGTAATGGTGGGTACACGTCTGTTCCTGTATAACACTGGGCTACAGTTCTGGTGTGTGCAAATCTGTTGCTGTATAACACTGGGGTACAGTATTGGAGGGTCCGGGTCTGTCAGTGTGTACCACTGGAGTATAGTACTGGTGGGTACAGATCTGTCACTGTATAACACTGGGGTACAGTACTGGTGAGTTCAGGTCAGTCACTGTATCACACTGATGTTCAGTACTGGTGTGTGCAGGTTTGTTCCTGTATAACCGTGGGGTACAGTACTGGAGGTTCCAGGTCAGTCCATGTAAAAACTGGGGTGCAGTCCTGGTGGGTACAGGTCAGTCTCTGTATAACACTGGTGTACAACACTGGTGGGTACAGGTCTGTCACTGTATAACACTGGGGTATAGTACTGGTGTGTTCAGGTGTGTTGCTGTACAACCGTGGGGTACAGTACTGGAGGGTACAGGTCTGTCACTGTATAACACGGGGCTACTGTAATGGATGGTACAAGTCTGTCACTGTATAACACTGGGATGCAGTACTGGTGGGTGCAGGTCTGTTGCTGTTGAACTCTGGGTTACAGTACTCGAGGGTGCAGGTCTGTCACTGTATAACAGTGGAGTATAGTACTGGAGGGTACAGGTCTGTCTCTGTATGACAGTGAGGTGCAGTACTGGTGAGTACAGGTCTGTCCCTGTTTAACACTGTGGTACAGTACTGGTCGGTACAGATCAGTATCTGTATTACACTGTGGTGCAGTACTGGTGGGTACAGGTCTGTCCCTGTTGAACACTGTGGTACAGTACTGGTCGGTACAGATCAGTATCTGTATTACACTGTGGTGCAGTACTGGTGGGTACAGGTCTGTCACTGTATAACACTGGGGTGCAGTACTGGTGGGCATAGGTCTGTCACTGTCTAACACTGGGGTACAGTACTGGTGGATACAGGTCTCACACTGTATAACACTAGTGTACAGTACTGGTGGGTACAGGTCTGTCTCTGTATGACACTGAGGTACAGTACTGGTCAGTACAGATCTGTATCTGTATAACACTGTGGTACAGTACTGGTGGGTACAGGTCTGTCACTGTATATCACCGGGATACAATATTGGTGGGTTCAGGTCTATGCTGTCTAACCCTGGGGAATAGTACTGGGGGGTACAAGTCTGTCACTGTATAACAATGATGTATAGTACTGGTGGGTACAGGTTTTGCATGTATAACACTGGGGTACAGTACTGATGGGTACAGGTCTGTCACTGTATAACACTGGACTATAGTACTGGTGGGTACAGGTCTGTCAGTGTATAACATTGGTGCACAGTATTGGTGGGTACAGGTCTGTCACTGTATAACACTGTTGTACAGTACTGGTGGGTGCAGGTGTGTTATTGTAGAACACTGGAGTACAGCACTGGTGGGTACAAGTCTGTTCCTGTATAACACTGGGGTACAGTACTGGAGAGTACAGGTCTGTCACTGTATAGCACTGGATGATAGTACTGGTGGGTACAGGTCTGTTCCTGTATAACATTGGTGTACAGAACTGGTGGGTACAGGTCTGTCACTGTATAACACGGGGCTACTGTAATGGATGGTACAAGTCTGTCACTGTATAACACTGGGATGCAGTACTGGTAGGTGCAGGTCTGTTGCTATAGAACTCTGGGTTACAGTACTGGATAGTGCAGGTCTGTCACTGTCTAACAGTGGAGTATAGTACTGGAGGGTACAGGTCTGTCACTGTATAACACTGGACTATAGTAATGCTGGGTACAGGTCTGTCAGTATATAAAACATGTGGTACAATACTGGTGGGTACAGGTCTGTCTGTGTATAACATTGGTGTACAGTACTGGTGGGTACAGGTCTGTCACTGTATAACACTAGGGTGCAGTACTGGTGGGTACAGGTCTGTCACTGTATAACACTGGGGTACAGTACTGGAGGGTACAGGTCTGTCACTGTATAACTCTGGGGTACAATATTGGTGAGCACTGGCCTGTCCCTGTATAACACGATGGTGCAGTACTGGTGGGTACAGGTGTGTTCGTGTAGAACACTGGAGTAGAGCACTGGTGGGTACAGGTCTGTCACTGTATAACACTGTGGTACAGTACTGGTGTTTACAAGTCTGACTCGGTATAACACTGGGTTACAGTACTGGTGGGTGCAGATATGTCTCTGTATAACACTAGCGTACAGTAGTGCTGGGTACATGTCTGTCAATGTATAACACTGGAGTATAGCACTGGTGGGTACAGGTCTATCAGTATAACACTGGGATACAGAACTGGTGGGTACAGGTCTGTCACTGTATAACACGGGGCTACTGTAATGGATGGTACAAGTCTGTCACTGTATAACACAGGGATGCAGTACTGGTGGGTGCATGTGTGTTGCTATAGAACTCTGGGTTACAGTACTGGAGGGTGCAGGTCTGTCACTGTATAACAGTGGAGTATAGTACTGGAGGGTACAGGTCTGTCTCTGTATGACAATGAGGTGCAGTACAGGTGAGTACAGGTCTGTCCCTGTTTAACACTGTGGTACAGTACTGGTGGATACAGGTCTATCACTGTATAACACTGGGGTACAGAACTGGTGGGTACAGGTCTATCACTGTATAACACTGGGATACAGAACTGGTGGGTACAGGTCTATCACTGTATAACACTGGGATACAGTACTGGAGGGTACAGGTCTGTCACTGTATAACACTGTGGTACAGTACTGGTCGGTACAGATCAGTATCTGTATTACACTGTGGTGCAGTACTGTTGGGTACAGGTCTTTCACTGTATATTACTGAGATACAGTACTGGTGGGCGCAGGTCCATGCTGTCTAACCCTGGGGAACAGTACTGGGGGGTACAGGTCTCTCACTGTATAACACTGGAGTACAGTACTGGTGGGTACAAGTTTGTCTCTGTATGACACTGAGGTACAGTACTGATGGGTACAGGTCTGTCACTGTATAACACTGGGGTACAGTACTGGTGGGTACAGATCTGTCTCTGTCTAACACTGGGGTACTGTAATGGTGGGTACACGTCTGTTCCTGTATAACACTGGGCTACAGTTCTGGTGTGTGCAAATCTGTTGCTGTATAACACTGGGGTACAGTATTGGAGGGTCCGGGTCTGTCAGTGTGTACCACTGGAGTATAGTACTGGTGGGTACAGATCTGTCACTGTATAACACTGGGGTACAGTACTGGTGAGTTCAGGTCAGTCACTGTATCACACTGATGTTCAGTACTGGTGTGTGCAGGTTTGTTCCTGTATAACCGTGGGGTACAGTACTGGAGGTTCCAGGTCAGTCCATGTAAAAACTGGGGTGCAGTCCTGGTGGGTACAGGTCAGTCTCTGTATAACACTGGTGTACAACACTGGTGGGTACAGGTCTGTCACTGTATAACACTGGGGTATAGTACTGGTGTGTTCAGGTGTGTTGCTGTACAACCGTGGGGTACAGTACTGGAGGGTACAGGTCTGTCACTGTATAACACGGGGCTACTGTAATGGATGGTACAAGTCTGTCACTGTATAACACTGGGATGCAGTACTGGTGGGTGCAGGTCTGTTGCTGTTGAACTCTGGGTTACAGTACTCGAGGGTGCAGGTCTGTCACTGTATAACAGTGGAGTATAGTACTGGAGGGTACAGGTCTGTCTCTGTATGACAGTGAGGTGCAGTACTGGTGAGTACAGGTCTGTCCCTGTTTAACACTGTGGTACAGTACTGGTCGGTACAGATCAGTATCTGTATTACACTGTGGTGCAGTACTGGTGGGTACAGGTCTGTCCCTGTTGAACACTGTGGTACAGTACTGGTCGGTACAGATCAGTATCTGTATTACACTGTGGTGCAGTACTGGTGGGTACAGGTCTGTCACTGTATAACACTGGGGTGCAGTACTGGTGGGCATAGGTCTGTCACTGTCTAACACTGGGGTACAGTACTGGTGGATACAGGTCTCACACTGTATAACACTAGTGTACAGTACTGGTGGGTACAGGTCTGTCTCTGTATGACACTGAGGTACAGTACTGGTCAGTACAGATCTGTATCTGTATAACACTGTGGTACAGTACTGGTGGGTACAGGTCTGTCACTGTATATCACCGGGATACAATATTGGTGGGTTCAGGTCTATGCTGTCTAACCCTGGGGAATAGTACTGGGGGGTACAAGTCTGTCACTGTATAACAATGATGTATAGTACTGGTGGGTACAGGTTTTGCATGTATAACACTGGGGTACAGTACTGATGGGTACAGGTCTGTCACTGTATAACACTGGACTATAGTACTGGTGGGTACAGGTCTGTCAGTGTATAACATTGGTGCACAGTATTGGTGGGTACAGGTCTGTCACTGTATAACACTGTTGTACAGTACTGGTGGGTGCAGGTGTGTTATTGTAGAACACTGGAGTACAGCACTGGTGGGTACAAGTCTGTTCCTGTATAACACTGGGGTACAGTACTGGAGAGTACAGGTCTGTCACTGTATAGCACTGGATGATAGTACTGGTGGGTACAGGTCTGTTCCTGTATAACATTGGTGTACAGAACTGGTGGGTACAGGTCTGTCACTGTATAACACGGGGCTACTGTAATGGATGGTACAAGTCTGTCACTGTATAACACTGGGATGCAGTACTGGTAGGTGCAGGTCTGTTGCTATAGAACTCTGGGTTACAGTACTGGATAGTGCAGGTCTGTCACTGTCTAACAGTGGAGTATAGTACTGGAGGGTACAGGTCTGTCACTGTATAACACTGGACTATAGTAATGCTGGGTACAGGTCTGTCAGTATATAAAACATGTGGTACAATACTGGTGGGTACAGGTCTGTCTGTGTATAACATTGGTGTACAGTACTGGTGGGTACAGGTCTGTCACTGTATAACACTAGGGTGCAGTACTGGTGGGTACAGGTCTGTCACTGTATAACACTGGGGTACAGTACTGGAGGGTACAGGTCTGTCACTGTATAACTCTGGGGTACAATATTGGTGAGCACTGGCCTGTCCCTGTATAACACGATGGTGCAGTACTGGTGGGTACAGGTGTGTTCGTGTAGAACACTGGAGTAGAGCACTGGTGGGTACAGGTCTGTCACTGTATAACACTGTGGTACAGTACTGGTGTTTACAAGTCTGACTCGGTATAACACTGGGTTACAGTACTGGTGGGTGCAGATATGTCTCTGTATAACACTAGCGTACAGTAGTGCTGGGTACATGTCTGTCAATGTATAACACTGGAGTATAGCACTGGTGGGTACAGGTCTATCAGTATAACACTGGGATACAGAACTGGTGGGTACAGGTCTGTCACTGTATAACACGGGGCTACTGTAATGGATGGTACAAGTCTGTCACTGTATAACACAGGGATGCAGTACTGGTGGGTGCATGTGTGTTGCTATAGAACTCTGGGTTACAGTACTGGAGGGTGCAGGTCTGTCACTGTATAACAGTGGAGTATAGTACTGGAGGGTACAGGTCTGTCTCTGTATGACAATGAGGTGCAGTACAGGTGAGTACAGGTCTGTCCCTGTTTAACACTGTGGTACAGTACTGGTGGATACAGGTCTATCACTGTATAACACTGGGGTACAGAACTGGTGGGTACAGGTCTATCACTGTATAACACTGGGATACAGAACTGGTGGGTACAGGTCTATCACTGTATAACACTGGGATACAGTACTGGAGGGTACAGGTCTGTCACTGTATAACACTGTGGTACAGTACTGGTCGGTACAGATCAGTATCTGTATTACACTGTGGTGCAGTACTGTTGGGTACAGGTCTTTCACTGTATATTACTGAGATACAGTACTGGTGGGCGCAGGTCCATGCTGTCTAACCCTGGGGAACAGTACTGGGGGGTACAGGTCTCTCACTGTATAACACTGGAGTACAGTACTGGTGGGTACAAGTTTGTCTCTGTATGACACTGAGGTACAGTACTGATGGGTACAGGTCTGTCACTGTATAACACTGGGTACAGTACGGTGGGTACAGGTCTGTCCCTGTATAACACTGGGGTACAGTACTGGTGATTACAGGCCTGTCACTGTATAACACTGGGGTACAGTACTGGTGATTACAGGTCTGACTCTGTATGACACTGAGGTACAGCACTGGGGGGTACAGATCTCTCACTGTATAATACTGGGGTACAGTACTGGTGGGTACAGGTCTGTTCCTGTATAACATTGTGGTACAGTACTGGTCGGTACAGATCAGTACCTGTATTACACTGTGGTGCAGTACTGGTGGGTACAGGTCTGTCACTGTATATCACTGAGATACAGTACTGGTGGGTGCAGGTCTATGCTGTCTAACCCTGGGGAACAGTACTGGTGGGTACAGGTCTGGCACTGTATCACACTGGGGTACAGTACTGGGGGGGGGTACAGGTCTGTCACTGTATAACACTGGGGTGCAGTACTGGTGGGCATCGGTCTGTCACTGTCTAACACTGGGGTACAGTACTGGTGGATACAGGTCTCACACTGTATAATACTGGTGTACAGTACTGGTGGGTACAGGTCTGTCACTGCATATCACCGGGATACAATATTGGTGGGTTCAGGTCTATGCTGTCTAACACTGGGGAACAGTTCTTGGGGGTACAAGTCTGTCACTGTATAACACTGATGTATAGTACTGGTGGGTACAGGTCTGGCATGTATAACACTGGGGTACAGTACTGGTGGGTACAGGTCTGTCACTGTATAATACTGGACTATAGTACTGGTGGGTACAGGTCTGTCAGTATATAAAACTGTGATACAGTACTGGTGGGTACAGGTCTGTCAGTGTATAACATTGGTGTACAGTACTGGTGGGTTCAGGTCTGTCACTGTATAACACTGGGGTACAGTACTGGTGGGGGTACAGGTCTGTCACTGTATAACACTGGGGTGCAGTACTGGTGGGCATAGGTCTGTCACTGTCTAACACTGAGGTACAGTACTGGTGGATACAGGTCTCACACTGTATAACACTGGTGTACAGTACTGGTGGGTACAGGTCTGTCCCTGTATAACACTGTGGTACAGTACTGGTCAGTACAGATCTGTATCTGTATAACACTGTGGTACAGTACTGGTGGGTACAGGTCTGTCACTGCATATCACCGGGATACAATATTGGTGGGTTCAGGTCTATGCTGTCTAACACTGGGGAACAGTACTTGGGGGTACAAGTCTGTCACTGTATAACACTGATGTATAGTACTGGTGGGTACAGGTCTGGCATGTATAACACTGGGGTACAGTACTGGTGGGTACAGGTCTGTCACTGTATAACACTGGACTATAGTACTGGTGGGTACAGGTCTGTCAGTATATAAAACTGTGGTACAGTACTGGTGGGTACAGGTCTGTCAGTGTATAACATTGGTGTACAGTATTGGTGGGTTCAGGTCTGTCACTGTATAACACTGGGGTACAGTACTGGTGGGTACAGGTGTGTTAGTGTAGAACACTGGACTACAGCACTGGTGGGTACAGGTCTGTTACTGTATAACACTGGGGTACAGTACTGGAGGGTGCAGGTCTGTCACTGTATAACACTGGATTATAGTACTGTTGGATACTGGTCTGTCCCTGTACAAATCTGGGGTACAATATTGGTGAGCACTGGTCTGTCCCTGTATAACACTGTGGTGCAATACTGGTGGGTACAGGTCTGTCCCTGTATAACACGGTGGTGCAGTACTGGTGGGTACAGGTGTGTTAGTGTAGAACACTGGAGTACAGCACTGGTGGGTACAGGTCTGTTACTGTATAACACTGGGGTACAGTACTGGTGTTTACAGGTCTGACTCGGTATAACACCGGGTTACAGTACTGGTGGGTACAGATATGTCTCTGTATAACACTAGCGTACAGTACTGCTGGGTACAGATCTGTCAATGTATAACACTGGAGTATAGTACTGGTGGGTACAGGTCTATCACTGTATAGCACTGGGATACAGAACTGGTGGGTACAGGTCTGTCACTGTATAACACGGGGCTACTGTAATGGATGGTACAAATCTGTCACTGTATAACACTGGGATGCAGTACTGGTGGGTGCAGGTCTGTTGCTGTTGAACTCTGGGTTACAGTACTGGAGGGTGCAGTCTGTCACTGTATAACAGTGGAGTATAGTACTGGAGGGTACAGGTCTGTCACTGTATACCACTCGGGTACATTACTGGTGGGTACAGGTCTGTCACTATATAACACTGGGGTACAGTACTGGAGGGTACAGGTCTGTCACTGTATAACACTGGGGTACAGTAATGGTGGGTACAGGTCTGTCTTTGTATTACACTGTGGTGCAGTACTGGTGGGTACAGGTTTGTCACTGTATAATACTGAGATACAGTACTGGTGGGCGCAGGTCTATGCTGTCGAACCCTGGGGAACAGTACTGGGGGGTACAGGTCTCTCACTGTATAACACTGGGTTACAGTACTGGTGGGTACAAGTTTGTCTCTGTATGACACTGAGGTGCAGTACTGGTGGGTACAGGTCTGTCCCTGTATAACACTGTGGTTCAGTACTGCTCGGTACAGATCTGTATCTGTATAACACTGTAGTACAGTACTGGTGGGTACAGGACTGTCACTGTATATCACTGAGATACAGGACTGGTGGGCGCAGGTCTATGCTGTCTAACCCTGGGGAACAGCACTGGGGGGTACAGGTCTGTCACTGTATAACACTGGTGTATAGTACTGGTGGGTACAGGTCTGGCACTGTATAAGACTGGGGTACAGTACTGGTCGGTACAGGTCTGTCACTGTATAACACTGGGGTACAGTACTGGTGGATACAAGTCTGTCACTGTATAACACTGGGGTACAGTACTGGTGGGTTCAGGTCTGTCCCTGTATAACACTGGGGTACAGCACTGGTCAGTACAGATCTGTATCTGTATAACACTGTGGTACAGTACTGGTGGGTACAGGTCTGTCATTGTATATCACCGAGATACAATATTGGTGGGCGCTGGTCTATGCTGTCTAACACTGGGGAATAGTACTGGTGGGTACAGGTCTGTAAGTGTATAACACTTGGGTACAGTACTGGTGTCGACAGGTCTGTCCCTGTATAACACTGGGTGCAGTACTGGTGGGTGCAGGTCTGTCAGCATATACCACTGGGGTACAGTACTGGTGGGTACAGGTCTGTCACTGTACATCACTTGGGTACAGTACTGGTGGGTACAGGTCTGTCAGTATATAACACTGTGGTACTGTAATGGTGGGTGCAGGTCTGTCAGTATATAACACTGGGGTACGGTTCTGGTGGGTACAAGTCTCTCACTGTATAACACTGGGGTACAATACCTGTGGCTGCAGGTCTGTCCCTCTATAACACTGGGGTACAGTACTATTGGGTACAGATCTGTCTCTATAACAGTGGGGTAGAGTACTGGTGGGTATAAGTCTGTCAATGTATAACACTGGGGTACAGTACGAGTGAGTACAGGTCTGTCACTGTATAACACTGGGGTACAGTACTGGTGTGTTCAGTGTGTTGCTGTATAACCGTGGGGTACAGTACTGGAGGGTACAGGTCTGTCACTCTATAACACTGGATTATAGTACTGTTGGGTACAGGTCTGTCTCTGTATAACTCTGGGGTACAATATTGGTGAGCACTGGTCTGTCCCTGTATAACACGGTGGTGCAGTACTGGTGGGTACAGGTGTGTTAGTGTAGAACACTGGGGTACAGCACTGGTGGGTACAGGTCTGTTACTGTATAACACTGGGGTACAGTACTGGTGTTTACAGGTCTGACTCGGTATAACACTGGGTTACAGTACTGGTGTGTACAGATATGTCTCTGTATAACACTAGCGTACAGTACTGCTGGGTACAGGTTGTCAATGTATAACACTGGGGTATAGCACTGGTGGGTACAGGTCTATCACTATAACACCGGGATACAGAACTGGTGGGTACAGGTCTGTCACTGTATAACACGGGGCTACTGTAATGGATGGTATAAGTCTGTCACTGTATAACACTTTGATGCAGTACTGGTGGGTGCAGGTCTGTTGCTATAGAACTCTGGGTTACAGTACTGGAGGGTGCAGGTCTGTCACTATATAACAGTGGAGTATAGTACTGGAGGGTACAGGTCTGTCTCTGTATGACACTGAGGTGCAGTACTGTTAAGTACAGGTCTGTCCCTGTTTAACACTGTGGTACAGTACTGGTCGGTACAGATCAGTATCTGTATTACACTGTGGTGCAGTACTGGTGGGTACAGGTCTGTCACTGTATATCACTGAGATATAGGACTGGTGAGTGCAGGTCTATGCTGTTTAACCCTGGGGAACAGTACTGGTGGGTACAGGTCTGTTACTGTATAACACTGGGTTACAGTACTGGTGGGTCCAGATATGTCTCTTTATAACACCAGAGTACAGTACTGCTGGGTACAGGTCTGTCAATGTATAACACTGGGGTACAGTACTGGTGGGTACAGGTCTTTCTCTGTATGACACTGAGGTACAGTACTGGTGGGTACAGGTCTGTCCCTGTATAACACTGTGTTACAGTACTGTTCAGTACAGATCTGTATCTATATAACACTGTGGTACAGTACTGGTGGGTACAGGTCTGTCACTGTATATCACCGGGATACAATATTGGTGGGTTCAGGTCTATGCTGTCTAACCCTGGGGAATAGTACTGGGGGGTACAAGTCTGTCAGTGTATAACACTGATGTATAGTACTGGTGGGTACAGGTCTGGCATGTATAACACTGGGGTACAGTACTGGTGGGTACAGGTCTGTCACTGTATAACACTGGACTATAGTACTGGTGGGTACAGGTCTGTCAATGTATAACATTGGTGTACAGTATTGGTGGGTACAGGTCTGTCACTGTATAACACTAGGGTACAGTACTGGTGGGTACAGGTCTGTCACTGTATAACACTAGGGTACAGTACTGTTGGGTACAGGTCTGTCAACGTATAACACTGGGGTACAGTACTAGTGAGTACAGGTCAGTCTCTATACAACACTGGGGTACAATACTGGTGGTTACAGGTCTGTCAATGTATAACACTGGGGTACAGTACTGGTGGGTACAGGTCTGTCCCTGTATAACACTGGAGTATAGTTCTGGTGGGTACAGACCTGTCAATTTATAACACTGGGGTACAGTACTGGTGGGTACAGGTCTGTCACTGTATAACACTGGAATACAATACTTGTGGGTAAAGATCTGTCCCTGTATAACACTGGGGTACAGTACTGGTGGGTACAGGTCTGTCACTGTATAACACTGGGGTACAGTACTGGTGGGTACAGATCTGTCTCTGTCTAACACTGGAGTACTGTAATGGTGGGTACACGTCTGTTCCTGTATAACACTGGGCTACAGTACTGGTGGGTACAGATCTGTCACTGTATAACACTGGGGTACAGTACTGGTGAGTTCAGGTCAGTCACTGTATCACACTGGGGTTCAGTACTGGTGTGTGCAGGTTTGTTCCTGTATAACCGTGGGGTACAGTACTGGAGGTTACAGGTCAGTCCATGTAAAAACTGGGGTGCAGTACTGGTGGGTACAGGTCAGTTTCTGTATAACACTGGTGTACAACACTGGTGGGTACAGGTCTGTCACTGTATAACACTGGGGTATAGTACTGGTGTGTTCAGGTGTGTTGCTGTACAACCGTGGGGTACAGTACTGGAGGGTACAGGTCTGTCACTGTATAACACTGGATTATAGTACTGGTGGGAAAAGGTCTGTCCCTGTATAACTCTGGGGTACAATATTGGTGAGCACTGGTCTGTCCCTGTATAACACGGTGGTGCAGTACTGGTGGGTACAGGTGTGTCAGTGTAGAACACTGGAGTACAGCGCTGGTGGGTACAGGTCTGTTACTGTATAACACTGGGGTACAGTACTGGTGTTTACAGGTCTGACTCGGTATAACACCGGGTTACAGTACTGGTGGGTACAGATATGTCTCTGTATAACACTAGCGTACAGTACTGCTGGGTACAGATCTGTCAATGTATAACACTGGAGTATAGTACTGGTGGGTACAGGTCTATCACTGTATAACACTGGGATACAGAACTGGTGGGTACAGGTCTGTCACTGTATAACACGGGGCTACTGTAATGGATGGTACAAGTCTGTCACTGTATAACACTGGGATGCAGTACTGGTGGGTGCAGGTCTGTTGCTGTTGAACTCTGGGTTACAGTACTGGAGGGTGCAGTCTGTCACTGTATAACAGTGGAGTATAGTACTGGAGGGTACAGGTCTGTCACTGTATACCACTCGGGTACATTACTGGTGGGTACAGGTCTGTCACTATATAACACTGGGGTACAGTACTGGAGGGTACAGGTCTGTCACTGTATAACACTGGGGTACAGTAATGGTGGGTACAGGTCTGTCTCTGTATTACACTGTGGTGCAGTACTGGTGGGTACAGGTTTGTCACTGTATAATACTGAGATACAGTACTGGTGGGCGCAGGTCTATGCTGTCGAACCCTGGGGAACAGTACTGGGGGGTACAGGTCTCTCACTGTATAACACTGGGTTACAGTACTGGTGGGTACAAGTTTGTCTCTGTATGACACTGAGGTGCAGTACTGGTGGGTACAGGTCTGTCCCTGTATAACACTGTGGTTCAGTACTGCTCGGTACAGATCTGTATCTGTATAACACTGTAGTACAGTACTGGTGGGTACAGGACTGTCACTGTATATCACTGAGATACAGGACTGGTGGGCGCAGGTCTATGCTGTCTAACCCTGGGGAACAGCACTGGGGGGTACAGGTCTGTCACTGTATAACACTGGTGTATAGTACTGGTGGGTACAGGTCTGGCACTGTATAACACTGGGGTACAGTACTGGTCGGTACAGGTCTGTCACTGTATAACACTGGGGTACAGTACTGGTGGATACAAGTCTGTCACTGTATAACACTGGGGTACAGTACTGGTGGGTTCAGGTCTGTCCCTGTATAACACTGGGGTACAGCACTGGTCAGTACAGATCTGTATCTGTATAACACTGTGGTACAGTACTGGTGGGTACAGGTCTGTCATTGTATATCACCGAGATACAATATTGGTGGGCGCTGGTCTATGCTGTCTAACACTGGGGAATAGTACTGGTGGGTACAGGTCTGTAAGTGTATAACACTTGGGTACAGTACTGGTGTCGACAGGTCTGTCCCTGTATAACACTGGGTGCAGTACTGGTGGGTGCAGATCTGTTGCTCTATAACCCTGGGGTACAGTACTGGAGGGTGCAAGTCTGTCACTGTATAACACTGGGGTACAGTACTGGTGGGTACAGGTCTGTAAGTGTACAACACTTGGGTATAGTACTGGTGAATACAGATCTGTCACTGTATAACACTGGGGTGTAGTACAGGTGGGTACAGGTCTGTCACTGTATAACACTGGGGTACAGTATGATGGGTACAGATCTGTTACAGTATAACCATGGCGCACTGTACTGGTGGGTACAGATCTGTCACTGTATAATACTGGGGTACATTACTGCTGGGTGCAGGACTGTCTCTATATAACCATGGGGTACTGTACTGGTGGATACAGATCTGTGTCTGTATAACACTGGTGTACTGTAATGGTCGGTACAGGTCTGTCACTGTATGACACTGGGATACAGTACTGATGGGTGCAGGTCTGTTGCTGTATAACACTGGGGTACATTACTGGTGGGTACAGGTCCGTCACTGTATAACACTGGAGTATAGTACTAGTGGATACAGGTCTGTCGCTGTATAACACTGGGGTGCAGTACTGGTGGGTTCAGGTCTGTCAGCATATACCACTGGGGTACAGTACTGGTGGGTACAGGTCTGTCACTGTACATCACTTGGGTACAGTACTGGTGGGTACAGGTCTGTCAGTATATAACACTGTGGTACTGTAATGGTGGGTGCAGGTCTGTCAGTATATAACACTGGGGTACGGTACTGGTGGGTACAAGTCTCTCACTGTATAACACTGGGGTACAATACCTGTGGCTACAGGTCTGTCCCTCTATAACACTGGGGTACAGTACTATTGGGTACAGATCTGTCTCTATAACAGTGGGGTAGAGTACTGGTGGGTATAAGTCTGTCAATGTATAACACTGGGGTACAGTACGAGTGAGTACAGGTCTGTCACTGTATAACACTTGGGTACAGTACTGGTGTGTTCAGTGTGTTGCTGTATAACCGTGGGGTACAGTACTGGAGGGTACAGGTCTGTCACTCTATAACACTGGATTATAGTACTGTTGGGTACAGGTCTGTCTCTGTATAACTCTGGGGTACAATATTGGTGAGCACTGGTCTGTCCCTGTATAACACGGTGGTGCAGTACTGGTGGGTACAGGTGTGTTAGTGTAGAACACTGGGGTACAGCACTGGTGGGTACAGGTCTGTTACTGTATAACACTGGGGTACAGTACTGGTGTTTACAGGTCTGACTCGGTATAACACTGGGTTACAGTACTGGTGGGTACAGATATGTCTCTGTATAACACTAGCGTACAGTACTGCTGGGTACAGGTTGTCAATGTATAACACTGGGGTATAGCACTGGTGGGTACAGGTCTATCACTATAACACCGGGATACAGAACTGGTGGGTACAGGTCTGTCACTGTATAACACGGGGCTACTGTAATGGATGGTATAAGTCTGTCACTGTATAACACTTTGATGCAGTACTGGTGGGTGCAGGTCTGTTGCTATAGAACTCTGGGTTACAGTACTGGAGGGTGCAGGTCTGTCACTATATAACAGTGGAGTATAGTACTGGAGGGTACAGGTCTGTCTCTGTATGACACTGAGGTGCAGTACTGTTAAGTACAGGTCTGTCCCTGTTTAACACTGTGGTACAGTACTGGTCGGTACAGATCAGTATCTGTATTACACTGTGGTGCAGTACTGGTGGGTACAGGTCTGTCACTGTATATCACTGAGATATAGGACTGGTGAGTGCAGGTCTATGCTGTTTAACCCTGGGGAACAGTACTGGTGGGTACAGGTCTGTTACTGTATAACACTGGGTTACAGTACTGGTGGGTCCAGATATGTCTCTTTATAACACCAGAGTACAGTACTGCTGGGTACAGGTCTGTCAATGTATAACACTGGGGTACAGTACTGGTGGGTACAGGTCTTTCTCTGTATGACACTGAGGTACAGTACTGGTGGGTACAGGTCTGTCCCTGTATAACACTGTGTTACAGTACTGTTCAGTACAGATCTGTATCTATATAACACTGTGGTACAGTACTGGTGGGTACAGGTCTGTCACTGTATATCACCGGGATACAATATTGGTGGGTTCAGGTCTATGCTGTCTAACCCTGGGGAATAGTACTGGGGGGTACAAGTCTGTCAGTGTATAACACTGATGTATAGTACTGGTGGGTACAGGTCTGGCATGTATAACACTGGGGTACAGTACTGGTGGGTACAGGTCTGTCACTGTATAACACTGGACTATAGTACTGGTGGGTACAGGTCTGTCAATGTATAACATTGGTGTACAGTATTGGTGGGTACAGGTCTGTCACTGTATAACACTAGGGTACAGTACTGGTGGGTACAGGTCTGTCACTGTATAACACTAGGGTACAGTACTGTTGGGTACAGGTCTGTCAACGTATAACACTGGGGTACAGTACTAGTGAGTACAGGTCAGTCTCTATACAACACTGGGGTACAGTACTGGTGGTTACAGGTCTGTCAATGTATAACACTGGGGTACAGTACTGGTGGGTACAGGTCTGTCCCTGTATAACACTGGAGTATAGTTCTGGTGGGTACAGACCTGTCAATTTATAACACTGGGGTACAGTACTGGTGGGTACAGGTCTGTCACTGTATAACACTGGAATACAATACTTGTGGGTAAAGATCTGTCCCTGTATAACACTGGGGTACAGTACTGGTGGGTACAGGTCTGTCACTGTATAACACTGGGGTACAGTACTGGTGGGTACAGATCTGTCTCTGTCTAACACTGGAGTACTGTAATGGTGGGTACACGTCTGTTCCTATATAACACTGGGCTACAGTACTGGTGGGTACAGATCTGTCACTGTATAACACTGGGGTACAGTACTGGTGAGTTCAGGTCAGTCACTGTATCACACTGGGGTTCAGTACTGGTGTGTGCAGGTTTGTTCCTGTATAACCATGGGGTACAGTACTGGAGGTTACAGGTCAGTCCATGTAAAAACTGGGGTGCAGTACTGGTGGGTACAGGTCAGTTTCTGTATAACACTGGTGTACAACACTGGTGGGTACAGGTCTGTCACTGTATAACACTGGGGTATAGTACCGGTGTGTTCAGGTGTGTTGCTGTACAACCGTGGGGTACAGTACTGGAGGGTACAGGTCTGTCACTGTATAACACTGGATTATAGTACTGGTGGGAAAAGGTCTGTCCCTGTATAACTCTGGGGTACAATATTGGTGAGCACTGGTCTGTCCCTGTATAACACGGTGGTGCAGTACTGGTGGGTACAGGTGTGTCAGTGTAGAACACTGGAGTACAGCGCTGGTGGGTGCAGGTCTGTTACTGTATAACACTGGGGTACAGTTCTGGTGTTTACAGGTCTGACTCGGTATAACACTGGGTTACAGTACTGGTGGGTACAGATATGTCTCTGTATAACACTAGCGTACAGTACTGGTGGGTACAGATCTGTCACTGTATAACACTGGGATGCAGTACTGGTGGGTGCAGGTCTGTTGCTGTTGAACTCTGGGTTACAGTACTGGAGGGTGCAGGTCTGTCACTGTATAACAGTGGAGTATAGTACTGGAGGGTACAGGTCTGTCTCTGTATGACACTGAGGTGCAGTACTGGTGAGTACAGGTCTGTCCCTGTTTAACACTGTGGTACAGTACTGGTCGGTACAGATCAGTATCTGTATTACACTGTGGTGCAGTACTGGTGGGTACAGGTCTGTCCCTGTTGAACACTGTGGTACAGTACTGGTCGGTACAGATCAGTATCTGTATTACACTGTGGTGCAGTACTGGTGGGTACAGGTCTGTCACTGTATATCACTGAGATACAGTACTGGTGGGCGCAGGTCTATGCTGTCTAACCCTGGGGAACAGTACTGGTGGGTACAGGTCTGGCACTGTATCACACTGGGGTACAGTACTGGGGGGGGTACAGGTCTGTCACTGTATAACACTGGGGTGCAGTACTGGTGGGCATAGGTCTGTCACTGTCTAACACTGGGGTACAGTACTGGTGGATACAGGTCTCACACTGTATAACACTAGTGTACAGTACTGGTGGGTACAGGTCTGTCTCTGTATGACACTGAGGTACAGTACTGGTGGGTACAGGTCTGTCCCTGTATAACACTGTGTTACAGTACTGGTCAGTACAGATCTGTATCTGTATAACACTGTGGTACAGTACCGGTGGGTACAGGTCTGTCACTGTATATCACCGGGATACAATATTGGTGGGTTCAAGGTCTATGCTGTCTAACCCTGGGGAATAGTACTGGGGGGTACAAGTCTGTCACTGTATAACAATGATGTATAGTACTGGTGGGTACAGGTTTTGCATGTATAACACTGGGGTACAGTACTGATGGGTACAGGTCTGTCACTGTATAACACTGGACTATAGTACTGGTGGGTACAGGTCTGTCAGTGTATAACATTGGTGCACAGTATTGGTGGGTACCGGTCTGTCACTGTATAACACTAGGGTACAGTACTGGTGGGTTCAGGTCTGTCACTGTATAACACTGTGGTACAGTACTGGTGGGTGCAGGTGTGTTAGTGTAGAACACTGGAGTACAGCACTGGTGGGTACAAGTCTGTTCCTGTATAACACTGGGGTACAGTACTGGAGAGTGCAGGTCTGTCACTGTATAGCACTGGATGATAGTACTGGTGGGTACAGGTCTGTTCCTGTATAACATTGGTGTACAGAACTGGTGGGTACAGGTCTGTCACTGTATAACACGGGGCTAATGTAATGGATGGTACAAGTCTGTCACTGTATAACACTGGGATGCAGTACTGGTGGGTGCAGGTCTGTTGCTATAGAACTCTGGGTTACAGTACTGGATGGTGCAGGTCTGTCACTGTCTAACAGTGGAGTATAGTACTGGAGGGTACAGGTCTGTCACTGTATAACACTGGACAATAGTAATGCTGGGTACAGGTCTGTCAGTATATAAAACATGTGGTACAATACTGGTGGGTACAGGTCTGTCAGTGTATAACATTGGTGTACAGTACTGGTGGGTGCAGGTCTGTCACTGTATAACACTGGGGTGCAGTACTGGTGGGTACAGGTCTGTCACTGTATAACACTGGGGTACAGTACTGGAGGGTACAGGTCTGTCACTGTATAACTCTGGGGTACAATATTGGTGAGCACTGACCTGTCCCTGTATAACACGATGGTGCAGTACTGGTGGATACAGGTGTGTTCGTGTAGAACACTGGAGTACAGCACTGGTGGGTAGAGGTCTGTCACTGTATAACACTGGGGTACAGTAGTGGTGTTTACAAGGCTGACTCGGTATAACACTGGGTTACAGGACTGGTGGGTGCAGATATGTCTCTGTATAACACTAGCGTACAGTAGTGCTGGGTACATGTCTGTCAATGTATAACACTGGAGTATAGCACTGGTGGGTACAGGTCTATCAGTATAACACTGGGATACAGAACTGGTGGGTACAGGTCTGTCACTGTATAACACGGGGCTACTGTAATGGATGGTACAAGTCTGTCACTGTATAACACAGGGATGCAGTACTGGTGGGTGCAGGTCTGTTGCTATAGAACTCTGGGTTACAGTACTGGAGGGTGCAGGTCTGTCACTGTATAAAAGTGGAGTATAGTACTGGAGGGTACAGGTCTGTCTCTGTATGACAATGAGGTGCAGTACAGGTGAGTACAGGTCTGTCCCTGTTTAACACTGTGGTACAGTACTGGTGGATACAGGTCTATCACTGTATAACACTGGGGTACAGAACTGGTGGGTACAGGTCTATCACTGTATAACACTGGGATACAGAACTGGTGGGTACAGGTCTATCACTGTATAACACTGGGATACAGTACTGGAGGGTACAGGTCTGTCACTGTATAACACTGTGGTACAGTACTGGTCGGTACAGATCAGTATCTGTATTACACTGTGGTGCAGTACTGGGGGGTACAGGTCTGTCACTGTATAACACTGGTGTATAATACTGGTGGGTACAGGTCTGGCACTGTATAACCCTGGGGAATAGTACTGGGGGGTACAGGTCTCTCACTGTATAACACTGGAGTACAGTACTGGTGGGTACAAGTTTGTCTCTGTATGACACTGAGGTACAGTACTGGTGGGTACAGGTCTGTAAGTGTACAACACTTGGGTATAGTACTGGTGAATACAGATCTGTCACTGTATAACACTGGGGTGTAGTACAGGTGGGTACAGGTCTGTCACTGTATAACACTGGGGTACAGTATGATGGGTACAGATCTGTTACAGTATAACCATGGCGCACTGTACTGGTGGGTACAGATCTGTCACTGTATAATACTGGGGTACATTACTGCTGGGTGCAGGACTGTCTCTATATAACCATGGGGTACTGTACTGGTGGATACAGATCTGTGTCTGTATAACACTGGTGTACTGTAATGGTCGGTACAGGTCTGTCACTGTATGACACTGGGATACAGTACTGATGGGTGCAGGTCTGTTGCTGTATAACACTGGGGTACATTACTGGTGGGTACAGGTCCGTCACTGTATAACACTGGAGTATAGTACTAGTGGATACAGGTCTGTCGCTGTATAACACTGGGGTGCAGTATTGGTGGGTACAGGTCAGTCTCTGTATAACACTGGGGTACAGTACTGGTGAGTACAGGTCAGTCACTGTATAACACTGGGGTACAGTACTGGTGGGTGCAGGTCTGTCAGCATATACCACTGGGGTACAGTACTGGTGGGTACAGGTCGGTCACTGTACATCACTTGGGTACAGTACTGGTGGGTACAGGTCTGTCAGTATATAACACTGTGGTACTGTAATGGTGGGTGCAGGTCTGTCAGTATATAACACTGGGGTACGGTACTGGTGGGTACAAGTCTCTCACTGTATAACACTGGGGTACAATACCTGTGGCTACAGGTCTGTCCCTCTATAACACTGGGGTACAGTACTATTGGGTACAGATCTGTCTCTATAACAATGGGGTAGAGTACTGGTGGGTATAAGTCTGTCAATGTATAACACTGGGGTACAGTACGAGTGAGTACAGGTCTGTCACTGTATAACACTTGGGTACAGTACTGGTGTGTTCAGTGTGTTGCTGTATAACCGTGGGGTACAGTACTGGAGGGTACAGGTCTGTCACTCTATAACACTGGATTATAGTACTGTTGGGTACAGGTCTGTCTCTGTATAACTCTGGGGTACAATATTGGTGAGCACTGGTCTGTCCCTGTATAACACGGTGGTGCAGTACTGGTGGGTACAGGTGTGTTAGTGTAGAACACTGGGGTACAGCACTGGTGGGTACAGGTCTGTTACTGTATAACACTGGGGTACAGTACTGGTGTTTACAGGTCTGACTCGGTATAACACTGGGTTACAGTACTGGTGGGTACAGATATGTCTCTGTATAACACTAGCGTACAGTACTGCTGGGTACAGGTTGTCAATGTATAACACTGGAGTATAGCACTGGTGGGTACAGGTCTATCACTATAACACCGGGATACAGAACTGGTGGGTACAGGTCTGTCACTGTATATCACAGGGCTACTGTAATGGATGGTATAAGTCTGTCACTGTATAACACTTTGATGCAATACTGGTGGGTGCAGGTCTGTCACTGTATAACAGTGGAGTATAGTACTGGTGGGTACAGGTCTGTCCCTGTATAACACTGTGTTACAGTACTGGTCAGTACAGAACTGTATCTATATAACACTGTGGTACAGTACTGGTGAGTACAGGTCTGTCACTGTATATCACCGGGATACAATATTGGTGGGTTCAGGTCTATGCTGTCTAACCCTGGGGAATAGTACTGGGGGGTACAAGTCTGTCACTGTATAACACTGATGTATAGTACTGGTGGGTACAGGTCTGGCATGTATAACACTGGGGTACAGTACTGGTGGGTACAGGTCTGTCACTGTATAACACTGGGGTACAGTACTGATGAGTACAGGTCTGTCACTGTATAACACTTGGGTAGAGTACTGGTGGGTACAGGTCTGTCCCTGTATTACACTGTGGTACAGTACTGGTTGGTACAGATCTGTATCTGTATAACACTGTGGTACAGTACTGGTGAATACAGGTCTGTCACTGTATATCACTTAGATACAGTACTGGTCGGTGCAGGTCTATGCTGTCTAACACTGGGGAACAGTACTGGGGGGTACAGGTCTGTCGCTGGATAACACTGGTGTATAGTACTGGTGGGTACAGGTCGGGCACTGTATAACACTGGGGGACAGTACTGGTGATTACAGGTCTGTCACTGTATAACACTGGGGTACAGTACTGGTGGGTACAGGTCTGTCACTGTATAACACTGGGTACAGTATGGTGGGAACAGGTCTCTAACTGTATTACACTTGGGTATAGTACTGGCAGGTACAGGTCTGTCACTGTATAACACTAGGGTACAGTACTGGTGATTACAGGTCTGTCACTGTATAACACTGGGGTACAGCACTGGTGATTACAGGTCTGTCTCTGTATGACACTGAGGTAGAGTACTGGTGGGTACAGTTCTGTCCCTGTATAACACTGGAGTACAATATTGGTGAGCACTGGTCTGTCCCTGTATAACACGGTGGTGCAGTAATGGTGGGTACAGGTGTGTCAGTGTATAACACTGGGGTATAGTACTGGTGGGTACAGGTCTGTTACTGTATAACACTGGGGTACAATACTGGTGTTTACAGGTCTGACTCGGCATAACACTGGGTTACAGTACTGGTGGGTACAGATATGTCTCTGTATAACACTAGCGTACAGTACTGCTGGGTACAGGTCTGTTAATGTATAACACTGGAGTATAGCACTGATGGGTACAGGTCTATCACTATAACACTGGGATACAGAACTGGTGGGTACAGGTCTGTCACTGTATAACATGGGGCTACTGTAATGGATGGTACAAGTCTGTCACTTTGTAACACTGGGATGCAGTACTGGTGGGTGCAGGTCTGTTGCTATAGAACTCTGGGTTACTGTACTGGAGGGTGCAGGTCTGTCACTGTATAACAGTGGAGTATAGTACTGGAGGGTACAGTCTGTCTCTGTATGACACTGAGGTGCAGTACTGGTGAGTACAGGTCTGTCCCTGTTGAACACTGTGGTACACCACTGGTCGGTACAGATCAGTATCTGTATTACACTGAGGTGCAGTACTGGTGGGTACAGGTCTGTCCCTGTTGAACACTGTGGTACAGTACTGGTCGGTACAGATCTGTATCTGTATTACACTGAGGTGCAGTACTGGTGGGTACAGGTCTGTCACTGTATATCACTGAGATACAGTACTGGTGGGTGCAGGTCTATGCTGTCTAACCCTGGGGAACAGTACTGGTGGGTACAGGTCTGTTACTGTATAACACTGGGGGACAGTACTGGTGTTTACAGGTCTGACTCAGTATAACACTGGGTTACAGTACTGGTGGGTACAGATATGTCTCTGTATAACACTAGCGTACAGTACTGCTGGGTACAGGTCTGTCAATGTATAACACTGGAGTATAGCACTGGTGGGTCCAGGTCTATCACTATAACACTGGGATACAGAACTGGTGGGTACAGGTCTGTCACTGTATAACACGGGGCTACTGTAATGGATGTTATAAGTCTGTCACTGTATAACACTGGGATGCAGTACTGGTGGGTGCAGGTCTGTTGCTGTAGAACTCTGGGTTACAGTACTGGAAGGTGCAGGTCTGTCACTGTATAACACTGGGGTACAGTACTGGAGGGTACAGTCTGTCTCTGTATGACACTGAGGTGCAGTACTGGTGAGTACAGGTCTGTCCCTGTTTAACACTGTGGTACAGTACTGGTGGGTACAGGTCTGTCCCTGTTTAACACTGAGATACAGTACTGGTGGGCGCAGGTCTATGCTGTCTAACACTGGGGAACAGTACTGGGGGGTACAGGGCTGTCACTGTATAACACTGATGTATAGTACTGGTGGGTACAGGTCTGGCATGTATAACACTGGGATACAGTACTGGTGGGTACAGATCTGTCACTGTATAACACTGGGGTACGGCACTGGTGAGTACAGGTCTATCACTGTATAACACTGGGGTACAGTACTTGTGGGTACAGGTCTGTCACTGTATAACACTGGGGTACAGTACTGGTGGGTACAGGTCTGTCACTGTATAACACTGGGGTACAGTACTGGTGGGCACAGGTCTGTCTTTTTATAACCCTGGGGTACAGTACTGGTCGGTACAGGTCTGTCACTGTATAACACTTGGGTAGAGTACTGGTGGGTACAGGTCTGTCCCTGTATTACACTGTGGTACAGTACTGGTCGGTACAGATCTGTATCTGTATAACACTGTGGTACAGTACTGGTGAATACAGGTCTGTCACTGTATATCACTTAGATACAGTACTGGTGGGCGCAGGTCTATGCTGTCTAACCCTGGGGAACAGAACTGGGGGGTACAGGTCGGGCACTGTATAACACTGGGGTACAGTACTAGTGGGTACAGGTCTGTCACTGTATAACACTGGGTTACAGTACTGGTGGATACAGGTCTGTCACTGTATAATACTGGGGTACAGTACTGGTCGGTACAGGTCTGTCACTGTATAATACTGGGGTACAGTACTGGTGGGTACAGGACTGTCAATGTATTACTCTGGGGTACAGTACTGGTGGATACAGGTCTGTCAGTGTATCACTCTGGGGTACAGTACTGGTGTGTACAGGTCTGTCACTGTATAATACTGGGGTACAGTACTGGTGGGTACAGGTCTGTCAATGTATAACTCTGGGGTACAGTACTGGTGGGTACAGGTCTGTCAATGTATAACTCTGGGGTACAGTACTGGTGGGTACAGGTCTGTCACTGTATAACACTGGGGTACAGTACTGGTGGGTACAGGTCTGTCAGTGTATAACACTGGGGTACAGTACTGGTGGGTACAGGACTGTCAATGTATAACTCTGGATTACAGTACTGGTGGGTACAGGTCTGTCACTGTATAATACTGGGGTACAGTACTGGTGGGTACAGGACTGTCAATGTATAACTCTGGGGTACAGTACTGGTGGGTACAGGACTGTCAATGTATAACCCTGGGGTACAGTACTGGTGGGTACAGGTCTGTCACTATATATCACTGGGTTACAGTACTGGTGAGTACAGGTCTGTCACTATATATCATTGGGGTACAGTACTGGTGGGTACAGGTCTGGCACTGTATAACACTGGGGTACAGTACTGGTGGGTACAGGACTGTCAATGTATAACTCTGGGTTACAGTACTGGTGGGTACAGGTCTGTCCCTGTATAACACTGGGGTACAGTACTGGTGGGTACAGGTCTGTCACTGTATAACACTGGGGTACAGTACTGGTGGGTACAGGTCTGTCACTGTATAACACTGGGGTACAGTACTGATGGGTACAGGTCTGTCAGTGTATCACTCTGGGGTACAGTACTGTTGGGTACAGCTGCCTGGGTTGGTAGGATGAATTGAGTCTCGAGAGATTTCACTGAACCATGATGTAGTTAATTCATGGAATAACCGCTACTGTCCCGGGGAAGTGAATGGTTTGACTTTGTGCATCCTGGACAGTGCACCAGTGCCAGAGATCCTTGTCAAGGCAATAATGGGGTAGATTATATAATGATCTAATTCAGCTCAATCTATCAGGAGATTAGTGGGTATGACTGTCATTGGAGGTTGCATGATTAGGAAATGAAGCAGGATGTAAAGCAATTAATGGATTTCGAGCACTGTGAACCACAAAGTAGTGTCTCATTCTCCATTAGTTCTATTAAATACTTAACTCTTCACTGCTGACACTGAGTGGGAGCTTGGCGTAGGTACTGCTCCTTGGGTGCTGGAGTCAGAGCACCTCCGTGCTGACATGAAGATGTCTATTCATAGAATCATAGAATCATAAAATCATAGAATCATAGAAGTTTACAGCATGGAAGGAAGCCATTTCGACCCATCGTGTCAGTGCCGACCAACAAGAGGCTATCCAACCTAATCCCACTTTCCAGCTCTAGGTCCGTAACCCTGTCGGTTATGGCACTTCAGGTGCACATCTAAGTACTTTTTAAGTGTGGTGAGGGTTTCTGCCTCTATCACCTTTTCAAGCAGTGAGTTCCATACCCCCACAACCTTCTGCATGAAGAAATATCCCCATTAAACCTTCTACCAATTACTTTAAATTTATGCCCCCTGGTTGTTGACCCCTCTGCAAAGGGAAATAGGCCCTTTCTATCCACTATATCTCGGCCCCTCATCATTTTATACACCTCAATGAGGTCTCCCCTCAGCCTCCTCTGTTCCAATGAAAACAAATCCAGCCTATCCAATCTGTCCTCATAACTTAGATTCTCCACTCCCAGCAAAATCCTCGTAAAACTCCTCTGTACCCTCTCCAGTGCAATCACATCCTTCCTGTAAAAAGAAAAAAATGAGTGAAGACAAATGTAAGTCCTTTACAGTCAGAAATGGGAGAATTTAGAATGGGGAACAAGGAAATGGCAGAACAATTAAATAAATACTTCGGTTCTGTCTTCACGGAAGAGGGCACAAATAACGTCCCAGAAATGATAGGGAACTAAGGGTCTAGTGAGCAAGAGGAATTAAAGGAAATGATTATTAGTAAGAAAATAGTGCTGGAGAAACTAATGGGACTGAAGGCCGATAAATCTCCAGGGCCTGATAATCTGCATCCCAGAGTACTAAAAGAGGTAGCCATGGAAATAGTGGATGCATTGCAGAGTAAATGGTGGAGAGTTTAAAAAGCAGCGCATGCTTCCATACTGGACCATATGCCGTTGACAGGTCCACGGGTGCTACAGTGGTCTTGAGCTGCTGCTGGAAGCCTGCTTCGATGTGCGTCGTTAAAGCTACCACTTGGTCGCAGCAGTTACGGCTGCTCTGGAAACCCGCTTGCTCCTTGGGATGGTTGGCTCGATGATGGGGGCTAGTGTGTGGAGTAATAGCCTCTCTAGCACTTTATAACAAGTGCAAAGTAAAGAGATTGGTCAGTAGCTGGAGGCTTCACATGCATTCTTCCCCTGCTTCAGGAGGGCAATTATTTTAGTCTCTCTCCAAATAGGTGGAATTTTACCAGTTGCCAGTACCTCAACCATCTCTTTGCTTTGGGTCCTAGTGCTTTTAAGAATTCTGGGTAAACACCATCTGGACCAGCAGCTTTTCCAGATGTTTGATGGACTGAAAGCCACTGTTCCTTGTTGGGTATAAAGGTTCTATATGAATTGAGTTTGGGTCATCTCAACCTGGCCTCTAGAAGGTATGCGTTCATTGGACATTGCTATCCTTAATTTGTTACAAATAAATATAAAGTTGAAAATCTCACTCAAAGAGACCATTAAAATGCCAGATTGGGTAAATGGAAAAATGTACACTGGTGCGCTAGGTGTTCCGAATTCAGGTTCAAGGCACGTTATTGGGTAGGGGTAATAGAAGGAACTTTAGCTCATGCTAAATCCGAGGTTGGAGTGATTGATTATGGCCCAGAATTTGCGGTCGGAGGCTTCCCGCGGGCGGATGCCTGAGATGGCAAAAGTTTCTATGAAAGTACCTGGTGGCCCCTGCGGTTCAGAGACTGGCAGTCCTGGGCCGCAATGTGAAGGCCTTCATAAAGGCCCACGTATCCCAGGAGCGTATGGGTTTCGTACACATCACTGGGATTACTGAGCCGGCCAAATTATCAGGGTAGGGGGATTCCCATTGATACTTATGTGAGTTTCGTATTTACAGAACCATAATAAGTATGAATGGGCATATCCCCAAAAATATAGAAAAACTTAAAATTATTTTTAAAACAGCCATCACATATTTCAAATGAGTAAAGATAGAATTTAACAAATTATTTAAAACAAAAATTAAATGTTTTGAAAAATAAATATACATATTTTAAAGGGTCCAAAAATAAACTTACCTTATTTAACACGATTTTAAATGTTTAAATTATTTTTTTAAATGTATTTTTCTGTACTTTAAAAATCTCACGCTGATAAAGAGCAGATAAGAATTTGAAGGACATTCGCTGGGCTTATAGCCCAACTCTCCGCCCGCGGAGGCCCTTTCGTTTCGGATGCGGTGGATTTGTCAAGAGGATTCTTGACTGATCAGAAGTTCCGGGTTTAGGCACATGCGCTTCGCTTACCTAAACCCGGAACTTTCAGGGACCGCACCGGCACGTGCACACCTTGTACACACCCGTGGGGAGCGCAAATTCAGGCCCATAGATATGTAATTGTCAAAATGATTCTGAGCACTGGCATTGTTATGCACACATAAACTGATCAAAAGGAAAGTTATGTAAATCCCCATAATACTGAAAGTTGTTATATGCTCTCCACATGTACTACCTTGGGGAAGAAAATGAAGAATTTTTCTCAAGAGCTGTTGTTCGTTTATTTTGAATAATTTCCCCTCCCGTGGAAACCTGCCATTTTGGCTTCCTGTCCAGACCAGACCAGACCAATTCTGCGCCATAGTATAATAGCTCGCAATTCCAAGTGTAAGTGGAGATCTAAAATGGCAGGTCTCCATGGACGGGGAATGATTCACTAAATTGAAAATCTTTTTACTTCAATTTTGTTAGCTTTTTTCCAAAAATCAGAACAAGTGGAGTGTGCTTCACACTGAATGTATTCCCCATGCCTTTTAGTCTCCTTTTAAAAATGTTTTTATCACAAACCATTACAACAGAAAATGATAGGCACAAAATTATCTTGGGCTAGTGGACAGACTGTAGTCTCTTTGAATGCATCCCATTAAGTGCATGACATACAACTACAAAATCAAAGAGATTTCAGACTTTTATAGGAAATGAGTTAGAAATTGGCCAAATACATGAGGAATTTTATTGAATCTGAAACTGTTATATCATTTAAAAACTGTTTAGTTCAAGCTATCATGATAAATGTCTTTGCTGAATTAATTAGAGAAGGTTGGTAGCAAATCTATTCAATATGCAATAAGGGATAATATAATCAAATTGTACAATAAACATAAAGAGGGTCACTCACAAAATGAGACATGCTAGACTTTCCATAAGTTTTGCATCACTACCGCCCACCTAACATCCATTTTAACGCTGAGATGAAGTATAACGCCCAGATATCGCCCATTTAGCCAAAAAATGGAAACTTACGCCCATTTATCACTCACTTATCGCCCAGTGTTACTTTCGGCATATAGTTAACTCCAAGAATTAATTTTATCGCCCGCTTTTATTTTGCCGTAAACATCAGAAACATGGAAACTAACGGCCATAATATTGCCGAGCGTTACTTTCGGCATCTCGCCCACATATCGTCGAAAATATCGCTCGCCGAAACAGACGCTAAAAAAAGCTGCTCTCACCTGACCTTAACCCAGCGGAATGGACGCCACTTTGTAAATCGGAGGACTTTTCATATAAAAGGCTGCTTCAAATTCTGGGGAGTTTTGATATGGAGGTCTTTTGAGGTGATTTGAAAATCTGAACAAACATCTTATCATACTGTGGACGAATTGAATTTATTTTATTTGTTTTAGTAGATAAATTTATTGTTTGTGAACAATACGTATAATACTGATTGTTAGTGTAATGGGGCCTGCAATTTCTCAGCCTGTCTTGATGACTATGCACATGCTCCAGGCTAGAGATGGCAGAAGGTATATTTAAGAACATTATGTGCCCAATCAAAGGGGTGGCAGACTGAGGAGGACGAGAACTTACACCCCACGCACTTACAGGGAGAAGCAGTCTTACCTGAACTTGTCTGATAACACGTACCTTAAGAGACTGTGCTTCCGGAAAGAGGTCATCAGTGAGATATGCTAATACATTCTGGGAGATCTGCAGCCTACCAGCCCATCAGGACCGCATTGTCCATTGAGGTCAAGGTAACTGCGGCACTTTCCTTCTGCATCGGGTTCCTTTCAGGCCTCAGCTGGCGACATTTGTGCTATATCTCAGCATGGGTCGCCCGACCTGTGTGAGAACACCACCGCAGGTCGGGGCTATAAATAGAGCTGGAGCGCCGGGCCCTGGAACATTGTGGGCGAAGGTACGGTGAATGGGGGTACGAGGCCCAGAAGATCCGAGGGCCCAGGGACAGCACGGGCCAGCCCGCACTGCGATATGTGTGCGCACTAGGTCCGTGCAGCAGAGCAGGTCTCCAGTCATCCTGGTTCAACCCTTGCCACTGGACCAAGACCGAGCTCTGTCAAGCCCGTGTGGTGGCTGATGTGCAACGGTCACCACACGTTAAAAAAACCCATGCACAGGCATCTTCCACCCGCACAACTGGAGTTCAGGACTGGAACATCGGGTCCTTTATTCAAACATCTGTGAACTCTTGTGGAAGCAAGTCATCCTCGTTCAAGGGACCACCTATGATGATGATGATGGATGCATTGGTTGTCATCTTCCAAAATTCTATAGATTATGGAACAGTTCCTCCAGATTGGAGGGTGGCAAATGCAACCCCTGTTGTGTATCTGTAAAGCATGCACTCCCATGTTCCCACCACCAGGGAGCTCATCCCCTGAATCCCTAAGGGATCCCAGCATCCCTTGGGAACACTGTATATAAGCCGGCCCCTAAGGCCTGTTTCTCACTCTGGAGTATCTTTATTAAAGACTGAGGTCACTGTTGCTTTAACCTCCCTGTGTGCAGCCTCCTCTGTGTTAGGAACACAATAACTGGCGACGAGAATATGAGTCCAACGCAAAGATGCAGCAAACTGTGGGAATCCTGCAGAAGTTCTCAGAGGGTGAGAACTGGGAAGCCTATGTCGAACGGCTAGACCAGTACTTTGTAGCCAATGAGCTGGACGGAGAAGGAAGCGCTGCAAAAAGGAGAGCGGTTCTCCTCACAGTCTGCGGGGCACCGACCTACAGCCTCATGAAGAATCTTCTGGCTCCGGTAAAACCCACAGATAAGTCGTATGAGGAGCTGTGTACACTGGTTCGGGAGCATCTTAACCCGAGGGAGAGCGTGCTGATGGCGAGGTATCGGTTCTACACGTGCCAGCGATCTGAAGGTCAGGAAGTGGCGAGCTACGTCGCCGAGCTAAGGCGACTTGCAGGACAATGTGAATTTGATGGCTACCTGGAGCAAATGCTCAGAGACTTTTTTGTACTGGACATTGGCCATGAGACCATCCTACAAAAACTTTTGACTGCAGAGACACCGATCCTCAGTAATGCCATTGCGATAGCACAGGCGTTTATGTCCACCAGTGATAACACCAAACAAATCTCTCAGCACACAAGTGCTAGCAATGCTCATAAATTAACTGGAACTGTGTTTGTGAGCAGAAATGTACTGGGCACAACCCACAAGTCTGCAACTGCCAGCAGACCTCAAGTGACCCAGATGACTCAGAGTCCCCAACAAAGGATGAATGCAAGGCAATTCACACCTTGTTGGCTTTGTGGAGGCTTCCATTCAGTCTATTCATGCCACTTCAAAGGGTATGTTTGCAAGAGCTGTGGAACAATGGGGCACCTCCAATAAGCTTGCAAACGAGCTGCAAGCTCTGCAAAACCTGCTAACCACCATGTGGCAGAGAAAGATCGGTCCATGGTGGATCAAAGCAATTTCGAGCCTCAGAGAGAGGAGGCAGATGTTGAAGTACACGGGGTGCACACATTTTCGACGAAATGTCCACCTATAATGCTAAACGTAAAATTAAATGGCTTACCCGTAGCCATGGAACTGGACACTGGCGCTAGCCAATCCATCATGTGTAAAAAGATGTTTGAGAGACTGTGGTGCAACAAAGCATTCAGACCAGCCCTGAGCCCCATCTACATGAAACTGAGAATGTACACCAAAGAGCTTATCACTGTCCTGGGCAGCGCCATGGCCAAGGTCACCTACAAGGGCACGGTGCACGAACTGCCACTCTGGATTGTCCCGGGCGATGGCTCCACACTGCTTGGAAGGAGCTGGCTGGGCAAAATCCGCTGGAACTGGGATGACATCTGAGTGCTATCACATGTCGATGAGGCCTCATGTACCCAGGTTCTGAACAAATTTCCTTCCCTTTTTGAGCCAGGCATTGGAAACTTTTCCGGGGCGAAGGTGCGGATCCACTTGGTCCCAGAGGCATGACCCATTCACCACAAGGCGTGAGTGGTACCTCACATGATGAGGGAGAGAGTGGAAATCGAGCTGGACAGGCTGCAACGCGAGGGCATCATCTCCCCAGTGGAATTCAGCGAGTGGGCCAGCCCGATTGTTCCAGTGCTCAAAAGTGATGGCACGGTCAGAATTTGCGGCGATTATAAAGTAACTATTAATCGTTTCTCGCTACAGGACCAATGCCTACTACCTAAGGCAGACAACCTATTTGCGAAACTGACAGGAGTCAAGACGTTCACCAAGCTCGACCTGACTTCGACCTACATGACGCAGGAGCTGGAGGAGCCTTCGAAGGGCCTCACCTGCATCAACACGCACAAGGGACTGTTCATCTACAACAGATGCCCATTTGGAATTCGGTCGGCTGCAGCGATCTTCCAGAGAACATGGAGAGCCTACTCAAGTCGGTACCACACATGGTGGTCTTTCAGGACGACATATTGGTAACGGGTCGGGACAACGTCGAGCACCTACAAAACCTGGTGGAGGTCCTCCAGCGATTGAATTATGTAGGGCTGCGGCTGAAGAGGTCGAAATGCGTCTTCATGGCAACAGAAGTCGAGTTTTTGGGGAGAAAGATCACGGCGGACGGCATTCGGCCCACAGACACCAAGACAGAGGCTATCAGGAATACGCCCAGGCCACAGAACGTCACAAAGCTGCGGTCATTCCTGGGACTCCTCAACTATTTTGATAACTTCCTACCGGGGTTAAGCACCCTTTTAGAGCCCCTACATGTGTTAGTGCGCAAAGTAATTGCTTTTGAGAAAGCCAGAAACAGTTTATGCTCCAACAAGCTGCTTGTATTGTATAACCCGTGTAAAAGACTTGTGCTAGCATGTGACGCATCGTTGTACGGAGTCGGTGTGTATTACAACAAGCTAACATTGCGGGGAAGTTGCAACCTGTCACCTATGCTTCCAGGAGCTTGTCTAAGGCCGAGAGGGCCTACAGCATGATTGAGAAAGAGGCATTAGCGTATGTGTTCGGGATAAAGAAAATGCATCAGTACCTGTTTGGCCTCAAATTTGAGCTGGAAACCGATCACAAGCCCCTCATATCCCTGTTCGCTGAAAACAAGGGGATAAATACTAATGCCTCAGCCCGCATACAAAGGTGGGCACTCGCGCTATCAGCGTATAACTATACCATCCGCCACAGGCCAGGCACCGAGAACTGTGCGGATGCTCTCAGTCGGCTACCATTGCCCACCACGGGGGTGGAAATGGCGCAGCCTGCAAATTTGTTGATGGTGGCGCAGCCCGTAGACTTGTTGATGGTCATGGAAGCATTTGAAAATGATAAATCACCTGTCATGGCCCGCCAGATTAGGACTTGGACCAGCCAAGATCCTCTGCTGTCCCGAGTAAAAAACTGTGTACTGCATGGGAGCTGGGCCAGCATCCCCGTTGAAATGCAAGAGCCAATCAAGCCAGTCCAGTGGTGAAAGGACAAGCTGTCCATTCAGGCAGACTGCCTGTTGTGGGGTAACCGCGTAGTGCTACCAAAAAAGGGCAGGGAGAAGTTCATCTCGGATCTCCACAGAACACACCCGGATATAGTAATGATGAAAGCGATAGCCAGATCCCACGTGTGGTGGCCCGGTATCGACTCTGACTTAGAGTCCTGTGTACAGCAATGCAGCGTATGTGCTCAGTTGAGCAACGCGCCCAGAGAGCCACCACTAAGTTTGTGGTCCTGGCCCTTCAGACCATGGTCGAGGATCCATGTCCACTATGCAGGCATGTTTCTCGGTAAAATGTTCCTGGCGGTGGTGGATGCTTTTACAAAATGGACTGAATGTGAAATAATATTTGTAAGCACTGCCACCGCCACCATTGAAAGCCTGAGGGCCATGTTTGCCACCCACGGCCTGCCTGACATACTGGTCAGTGACAATGGGCCATGTTTCACCAGTGCCGAATTTAAAGAATTTATGACCCGCAATGGGATCAAACATGTCACCTCAGCCCGTTTAAACCAGCCTCCAATGGGCAGGCAGAGCGGTCAGTACAAACCATCAAACAGAGCCTTAAACGAGTCACAGAAGGCTCACTCCAAACCCGCCTGTCCCGAGTACTGCTCAGCTATCGCACGAGACCCCACTCGCTCACAGGGTGCCCCCGGCTGAGCTACTCATGAAACGGACACTTAAAACCAGACTCTCGCTGGTTCACCCCAACCTGTATGATCAGGTAGAGAGCAGGCGACAGCAACAAAATGTAAACGATGGTCGCGCCACTGTGTCACAGGAAATTGATCTGAATGACCCTGTGTATGTGCTAAACTATGGACATGGTCCCAAGTGGATCGCGGGCACGGTGATAGCTAAAGAAGGGAATAGGATTGTAGTCAAACTAGGCAATGGACAAATTTGCAGAAAGCACCTGGACCAAACGAGGCTGCGGTTCACAGACTGCCCTGAACAACCCACAGCAGACACAACCTTTTTCGAGTCCACAACACACACCCAAAGGATCAACGACACCACGCCAGACCAGGAAATCGAACCCATCATGCCTAACAGCCCAGCAAGGCCAGGCTCACCTAGCAGCCCTGCAGGGCCAACAACACGCCAGCCCAGCGAGGGCACAGCCAACACACCAGAACAGACATTTGTACCGAGGCGATCTGCCAGGGAAAGAAAGGTTCCCGACCGCCTCACCTTGTAAATAGTTTTCACTTTGACTTTGGCGGGGGAAGTGATGTTGTGTATCTGTAAAGCATGCACTGCCATATACCGCCACCAGGGAGCTCATCCCCTGAAGTCCCAAGGATCCCAGCATCCCTTGGGAGCACTATATATAAGCCAGCCCCTAAGGCCTGTTCCTCACTCTGGAGTGGCTTATTAAAGACTGAGGTCACTGTTACTTTAACCTCCCTGTGTGCAGCTTCATCTGTATTCGGAACACAATAACCCCACTATTTAAAAAAGGAGGGAGAGAAAAAACAGAGAACTACAGATCGGTTAGCCTAACATCAGTAGTAGGGAAAATGCTGGAGTCTATTATAAAAGATGTGATAATGGGACACTTAGATAATATCAACAGGATTAGACAAAGTCAACATGGATTTCTGAAAGGAAAATCGTGTTTGACAAACCTACTGGAGTTTTTTGAGGATGTAACTTATAGAATAGATAAGGGAGAACCAGTGGATGTAGTGTATTTGGATTTTCAGATGATCTTTGATAAAGTCCCACATAAGAGGTTAGTGTGCAAAATTAAAGCACATAGGATTGGGGGTAATGTATTGGTATGGATTGAAAATTGGTTAACTGACAGGAAACAGAGAGTAGGAATAAATGGGTCTTTTTTGGGGTGGCGGGCAGTGACTATTGGGGTACCACAGGGATCAGTGCTTGGGCCCCAGCTATTCACAATATATATAAATGATTTGGATGAGGGAACCAAATGTAATATCTCCAAGTTTGCTGACGCCACAAAACTAGGTGGGATTGCGAGTTGTGAGGAGGATGCAAAGATGCTGCAAGGCGATTTAGATAGGTTGAGTGAGTGGGCAAACGCATGCCAGATGCAGTATAACGTGGATAAATGTGAAGTTATCCACTTTGATAGGAAACACATAAAGACAAAGTATTATTTAAATGGTGATGGCTTGGGAAGTGTCGATGTTCAGCGGGACCTGCGTGTCCTTGTACACCAGTCATTGAAAGCAAACATGCAGGTGCAGCAAACAGTTAGGAAGGCAAATGGTATGTTGGCCTTCATTGCAAGAGGATTTGAGTACAGGAGCAACGATGTCTTGCTACAGTTATACAGGGCTTTGGCGAGACCACACCTGGAGTATTGTGTGCAGTTTTGGCCTCCTTACCTAAGAAAGAATATACTTGCCATAGAGGGAGTGCAGCCAATGTTCACCAGATTGATTCCTGGGATGGCAGGATTGTCGTATGAGGAGAGATTGGGTCGACTAGGCCTGCATTCACTAGAGTTTAGAAGAATGAGAGGGGATCTCATTGAAATGTATACAATTCTGACGGGGCTGGACAGACTGGATGTGGGGAGGATGTTTCCCTGACTGGGAAATCTAGAACAAGGGGTCACAGTCTCAGGATATGGGGTAGGAAATTTAGGACCGAGATGAGGAGAAATGTTTTCACTCAGAGGGTGGTAAACCTGTTAAATTCTCTACAACAGAAGGCTGAGGAGGCCAAGTCACTGAATATATTTAAGAAGGAGATAGATAGATTTCTAGACACAAAAAGCATCAAGGTGTATGGGGAAAAAGCGGGAATATGGTGTTGAGATAGAGGATCAGCCACGATCATATTGAATGGCGGTGCAGGCTCGAGGGGCAGAATGGCCTACTACTGCTCCTATTTTCCATGTTTCTATGTTTCTTCTTAACCACCTTATCTACCTGGCCTGCTACTTTCAGGGATCTGTGGACCTGCACTCCAAGGTCCCTTTGTTCCTCTACACTTCTCAGTATCCTACTATTTAATGTATATTCCCTTTCCTTGTTAGCCCTCCCCAAATGCATTACCTCACACTCCTCCGGATTAAATTCCATTTGCCACTGTTCTGGCCAGCTGACCAGTACATTGATATCTTCCTGCAGTCTGCAACTTTCTTCTTCATTATCAACCACACAGCCGATTTAATATCATCTGCAAACTTCTTAATCATACCCCTTATATTCAAGTCTAGATCATTGATGTATACCACAAAAAGCAAGGGGCTTAGTTCTGAGCCCTGTGGAATCCCACTGGAAACATCCTTCCAGTCGCAAAAACATCCACCAGTCATTACCCTTTGCTTCCTGTCTCTGAGACAATTTTGGATCCAACTTGCCACTTTGCCCTCGATCCCACGGGCTTTTACTTTTGTGAACAGTCTGCCATGTGGGACTTTATCAAAAGCTTTCCTAAAATCCATGTACACTACATCATACGTTTTATTAGGAGCAGGAGTAGGCCATTTGGCCCCTCGAGCCTGCTCTGCCATTTACTAAGATCATGGGTGATCTGATCTTGGGCTCAGTTCCACTCCCCTGCCCGTTTCCCATAACCCTTCAATCTCTTATCATTCACAAATCTGTCTATCTCCGCCTTAAATATATTCAAAGACCCACCTCCGCAGCTCTCTGAGGCAGAGAATTCCACAGATTTATGATTGAGAGAAGAAATTCCTCCTCAACTCAGTTCTAAATGGGCGGCCTCTTATTCTGAGATTATGCCCCCCACAAGTGGAAACATCCTCTCTGCAGCTACCTTGTCGAGCCCCCTCAGTATCTTATATGTTTCAATAAGATCACCTCTCATTCTCCTAAACTCCAATAAATATAGGCCCAACCTGCTGAACCTTTCTTCATATGTCAGCCCCTCCATCTCAGGAATCAACCTGGTGAACCTTCTCTGAACTGTCTCCAGTGCAAGTATATCCCTCCTTAAATAAGGAGATCAAAACTGTATGTAGTACTCCAGGTGTGGCCTCAGCAATACCCTGTACAGTTGTAGCAGGACTTCTCTGCTTTTATACTCTACCCCCCTTGCAGTAAACGCCAACATTCCATTTGCTTTCCTGATTACTTGCTGTACCTGCATACTCACTTTTTGTGTTTCATGCACAAGGACCCCAGGTCCCTCTGTACTGCAGCATTTTGTAATTTCTCTCCATTTAAATAATAATTAGATTTTTTCTTTTTCCTGCCAAAGTGGATAACCTCACATTTTCCCACATTATATTCCATCTGCCAAATGTTTGCCCACTCACTGAGCCTGTCTATATCCCTTTGTAGATTCTTTGTGTCTTCCACACAACTTGCTTTCCCACCCATCTTTGTATCTTCAGCAAACTTGGCTTCATTACACTCGGTCCCTTCATCCAAGTCATTAATAGAGATTGTAAATAGTTGAGGCCCAGCACCAATCCCTGCGACACCCCACTAATTACCGTTTGCCAACTGGAAAATGATCCCTTTATCCCGACTCTCTGTCTTCTGTTTGTTAGCCAATCCTCTATTCATGCTAATATATTACCTCCAACCCCGTGAGCTTTTATCTTGTGCAGTAACCTTTTAGGAGGCACCTTATCAAATGTCTTCTGGAAATCCAAATACACCACATCCACTGGTTCCCCCTTAACCACCCTGCTCGTTAGTTCCTCAAAGAACTCCAGCAAATTTGTCAAATGTGATTTCCCTTTCATAAAACAATGCAGACTCTGTTTGACTACATTATGATTCTCCAAACGTCCTGCTACTGCTTCCTTAATAATAAACTCCAGCATTTTCCCAATGACAGATGTTAGGCTAACTGGTCTATAGTTTCTTGCTTTCTGTATGGCAAATAACATTCGCACCACACAAGTGCCAGGCAATGACCATCTCCAACAAGAGACAGTCCAACCACCCACCCCATGACATTTAATGGCATTACCATCGCCGAATCCCCCATTATTAACATCCTGGGCTCACCATTGACCGGAAACTTAACTGAACTAGCCACATAAATACTGTACTGTGGCTACAAGAGCAGGCCAGAGGCTGAGTATTCTCACCTCCTATTCCCCAAAGCCTTTCCACCATCTACAAGACACAAGTCAGGAGTGTGATGGAATACTCTCACTTGCCTGGATGAGTGCAGCTCCAACAACACTCAAGAAGCTCGACATCATCCAGGACAAAGCGGCCCACTTGATTAGCACCCCATCCACCACCTTAAACATCACCGATGTACCATGGCTGCAGTGTGTACCATCTACAAGGTGCACTGCAGCAACTCACCAAGGCTTCTTCAGCAGCACCTCCCAAACCCACGACCTCTACCACCTAGAAGGACAAGGGCAGCAGGTGCAAGGGAGCGCCACCACCTGCAAGTTCCCCTCCAAGTTACACACCATCCTGACTTGGAAATATATCGCCGTTCCTTCATCGTCGCTGGGTTAAAATCCTGGAACTCCCCACCCCACAGTGGGAGTGCCTTCACCCCACGGACTGCAACGGCTCAAGAAGGCGACTCACCACCACTTTCTCGAGGGCAATTAGGGATGGGGAAAACTGCTGTATGGAACAAATTTTTTAAAACAGCACACATCAACAACAATCAACTCACTGCAGTATGAACCAGATCACCGCAGTATGAACCAGATCACTGCAGTATGAACCAGATCACTGCAGCATGAACCAGATCACTGCAGTATGAACCAGATCACTGCAGTATGAACCAAATCACTGCAGTATGAACCAGATCACTGCAACATGAACCAGATCACTGCAGCATGAACCAGATCACTGCAGTATGAACCAGATCACTGCAACATGAACCAGATCACTGCAGTATGAACCAGATCACTGCAACATGAACCAGATCACTGCAGCATGAACCAGATCACTGCAGCATGAACCAGATCACTCCAAATCACTGCAGTATGAACCAGATCACTGCAGTATGAACCAGATCATTGCAGTATGAACCAAATCACTGCAGCATGAACCAAATCACTGCAGTATGAACCAGATCACCACAGTATGAACCAGATCACTGCAGTATGAACCAGATCACCGCAGTATGAACCAGATCATTGCAGTATGAACCAGATCACTGCAACATGAACCAGATCACTGCAATATGAACCAGATCACTGCAGTATGAACCAGATCACTGCAGTATGAACCAAATCACTGCAGTATGAACCAAATCACTGCAGCATGAACCAAATCACTGCAGCATGAACCAAATCACTGCAGTATGAACCAGATCACTGCAGCATGAACCAGATCACTGCAGTATGAACCAAATCACTGCAGCATGAACCAAATCACTGCAGTATGAACCAGATCACCGCAGTATGAACCAGATCATTGCAGTATGAACCAGATCACTGCAACATGAACCAGATCACTGCAATATGAACCAGATCACTGCAGTATGAACCAAATCACTGCAGTATGAACCAGATCACTGCAGCATGAACCAGATTACTGCAGCATGAACCAGATCACTGCAGTATGAACCAAATCACTGCAGCATGAACCAGATCACTGCAGTATGAACCAAATCACTGCAGTATGAACCAGATCACTGCAGCATGAACCAGATCACTGCAGTATGAACCAAATCACTGCAGCATGAACCAAATCACTGCAGCATGAACCAAATCACTGCAGTATGAACCAGATCACCGCAGTATGAACCAGATCACTGCAGTATGAACCAGATCACTGCAACATGGACCAGATCACTGCAATATGAACCAGATCACTGCAGCATGAACCAGATCACCGCAGTATGAACCAGATCACCGCAGTATGAACCAGATCACTGCAGCATGAACCAGATCACTGCAGTATGAACCAAATCACTGCAGCATGAACCAAACCAGATCACCGCAGTATGAACCAGATCACTGCAGTATGAACCAGATCTCTGCAACATGAACCAGATCACTGCAATATGAACCAGATCACTGCAGCATGAACCAGATCACTGCAATATGAACCAGATCACTGCAATATGAACCAGATCACTGCAGCATGAACCAGATCACTGCAATATGAACCAGATCACTGCAGCATGAACCAGATCACTGCAATATGAACCAGATCACTGCAGTATGAACCAGATCACTGAAATATGAACCAGATCACTGCAATATGAACCAGCTCACACCACAGCAAGACCAGCACACAGCAGCGAGCAGCAGCAGACAACAAGTACCAGCACACCAGCACACATGTGAGGACACCATCAAATGCAGAAGTCCCTATTGTGGGAAGGCAGTAAGCGCAGAACATTGTTTAACTCAGCATTTTTGCAAGTGCAGGAGTAGCACACATTGCAAAACAGTAAGAGGAAATGACTGACAATGCTCAACTGCATCAAACCACACCTTGGGGATCCAGTAAACCACAGAGACTAAAATACACCCAGCAGAACAACAGATGACTGCTGCAAAGCACAGCAATGACCTATTACAACACGAGAGTTTGCAGTTACTGGTGGAGGGAGGGGGTGGGGGCAGGGCTGTCAGCAATCTCGGAAGATAAGAACAAGAGGAAGGGAGGGGCAGGTCTGATGCAGGCCTCCCACTCTGCTTCTGGCCATGGTCCTTCTCCAGATTTGGGTGAAGTGCAGGAGGCACCTGTACTGGACCACTACCACCCGGGGCCTGAGGTTCTGCTCTCAGTGCTAGCACAGACGCTGAGGTCGTGGCTGATCTGTACCTTATCTCCATCTACCCGACTTTGTTCCATGTCCCCTAATACCCTTACCCAACAAAAATCCATCAATCTCTGTTTTAACATTTCCAATTGACCCCTGGCCTCAACAGTATTTTGGGGGAGAGAGAGTTCCAGATTTACACCACCTTTGTGTGAAGAAGTGCTTCCTGACATCAGCCAGATCTAATTTTAAGGTTATGCCCTTGTTCTGGATTCCCCCACCACAGGAAATGGTTTCTCTCTAAAAACCTTATCAAATCCTTTAATCATCTTAAACACCTCAACTACATCCCCCTTTAATCTTCTATATTCAAGGGAATACAAGCCCAGTCTGTGCAACCTGTCCTCAAAATGTAACCCTTTCAGCCTCGGTACCATTCTGGTGAATCTGCACTGCTCCCTCCGAGGCCAATATATCCTTCCTGAGGGGCGGGGCCCAGAACTGAACCCAGTTCTCCAGATGGGGTCTGACTGGAGCCTTTGTAATTATTTTTTGTACCTGTGATTTCTGTACTGGGCCTCTAAATCTCTCTGTTCCTCCACAGTTCCTAGCTTCTCATCATTTACAAAATACCCTGATTTATCTTTGTTAGGTCCAAAATGGATGACCTCACACTTTGCTACAATGAAATCCATCTGCCACAGTTTTGCCCACTCACTTAATCGATCAATGTCCCTCAGCAACTGGAACGGAAAAGGCTTCCACTCCATTAATGTGCAGCTCGTCTATGACATCATGTCAGTTGATGCAAGATACCCTGGGTGCACCCATGATGTGTTCACCCTACGCGAGAGCTTTATATCTGTCATGTTTCAGCAGCAGCCAGAAGAGAAGAGCTGGCTACTGGGAGACAAAGGACACGGCCTTGCCACCTGGCTCATGACGCCCCTATACATAACCTGGACGGAAGCTGACCGGGAATACAACATGTCCCAGCAGATTGGAAAATTGCATATGTAATGCCCCATTTAAAAAAGAAGGCAGACAAAAAGTAGGAAACTATAGACCAGTTAGTCTAACATCTGTGTTTGGAAGAATGTTGGAGTTCATTATTAAAGAAGCAGTAGCAGGACATTTGGAAAAACAAAATTCGGTCAGGCAGAGTCAGCATGGATTTATGAAGGGGAAGTCATGTTTAACAAATTTGCTGGAATTCTTTGAGGATGTAACAAACGGGGTGGATAAAGGGGAACCAGTGGATGTGGTGTTTTTGGGCTTCCAGAAAGCATTTGACAAGGTGCCACTTAACAGGTTACTGCACAAGATAAAGTTCACGGGGTTGGGGGTAATATATTAGCATGGATAGAGGATTGGCTAACTAACAGAAAACAGAGTCGGGGATAAATGGTTCATTCTCGGGTTGGCAATCAGTAACTAGTGTGGTGCCGCAGGGATCAGTGCTGGGACCCCAACTATTTACAATCTATATTAACGACTTGCAAGAAGGGACTGAGTGTAATGTAGCCAAGTTTGCTGATGATACAAAATGGGAGGAAAAGCAATGTATGAGGGGGACACAAAAAATCTGAAAAAGGACATAGACAGACTAAGTGAGTGGGCAAAAATTTGGCAGATGGAGTATAATTTTGGAAAGTGTGAGATCATGCACTTTGGCAGTAAAAATAAAAGAGCAAGTTATTATTTAAATGGAGAAAGATTGCAAAGTGCTGCAGTACAGTGAGACCTGGGGCTAATTGTACATGAAACACAAAAGGATAGTATGCAGGTACAGCAAGTGATCAGGAAGGCCAATGGAATCTTGGCTTTTATTGCAAAGGGGATGGAGCATAAAAGCAGAGAAGTCTTGCTACAGTTATACAGGATATTGGTACGGCCACACCTGGAATACTGTGTACAGTTTTGGTTTCCATATTTACGAAAGGATATACTTGCTTTGGAGGCAGTTCAGAGAAGGGTCACTAGGTTGATTCCGGAGATGAGGGGCTTGACCTATGAGGAACAGTTGAGGAAGTTGGGCCTCTACTCATTGGAATTCAGAAGAATGAGAGGTGATCTTATCGAAACGTATAAGATTATGAGGGGGCTTGATAAGGTGGATGCAGAGAAGATGTTTCCACTGATAGGGGAGACTGGAACTAGAGGGCATAATCTTAGAATAAAGTGCTGCCCATTTAAAACTGATAAGGGGATAAGGGGTTATGGAGAGTGGACAGGGAAGTGGACCTGAGTCCATGATCGGATCAGCCATGATCGTATTACAAGGCGGAGCAGGCTCAAGGGGCTGTATGGCCTACTCCTGCTCCTATTTCTTACGTTCTTAGATTCTTATGTTGCACATTGTGATGCACTGCATAATAGAGAGGACCATTAGCATCTTGAAACAGCGTTTCCGATGCCTGGACCATTCCGGAGGCTACTTTTAATGTAAAATATATTTTATTCAAAAGTTTAACAAACAGTTCTTTTGTACTTAACAACTTTAATAAAATGATTCTTGTACCAAACTTTACTTTAAGATCACTCTTTAAGATCACTTAAAAACTTTAAGGTCACTTATAAACTTGTAAATTTACATAACTTACAAAAAACTTTTAATTTGAGAACAGTTACAACAGTAACAACAATAGTAATAACAACAACAACAGCAAAGAAAGGCTGCACCCATCTCTCCTCCCGCTTATTCTAAGACCAGTCGCTGCGCTTGGTCTCGGACACTCCAACACACCTGCCCGCAGGTGGTGGCGTAGTGTTTCTGAGCTTGATACCGAGCTTATTCTTTCTAACATCTCGGGTACTGCGCACCTCTTGAAGGTGGTGGCGTCAGCGTCAGGCGTCGAGTTGGAGGGCCCAGGCGTCGAGTTGGAGGGCCCGGCTTTGGGCTCTTCAGAGACTGGTGAGGGGATTGGAGTGGGAGTGACCGTTGATTCTGTCAATGGACGTGGGGTCTGGGCGTGTTCCCTTATTGCAGCAGCTAACTCCAACATGCTGCCCCTCATGCGCCCTGATAGTGTCTCAACGACCTGCAACATTCCCTCCCTCATGGCCACTATTCCCTCACTGATGGTCCCGGATAGCGTTCCCATTTCTCGTGTCATTGCTGTTACTTCTCCCGACAGTCCCGCTACCTCATCTCTCGCCCCACTGATGGTGTCCAGGAGTGATCGCGTAAGGTCAATGCTCTCCGCACTCAATGACATCATCTGAACCACATCTATTAGATCCTGCACCTCAGGAGAGCGCGGTTGAGCTCTCCTTCCCCTCCTCTCTACGGGTGTGCCTTGCACCCCAACACTGGGACACACAGCCTGGGACAGTGGACCCTGGGTGTGCCTCGCTGCACCCCACCACTGGGACCGGCAGCCTGGGACGGTGGGGCCCTGGGTGTGCCTTGCTGCACCCCACCACTGGGACCCACAACCTCGGAAGGTGTGAAACCATGGAATGTCCCACCAACACGCAAACCACTAGTCACGGAAGGGGCTGTCACCTCCATGAGCGGTACAACAGTGGGAGCTTCATCCAGTTCCATCCCCTCCCTTTCCCCCTCCATGTTCTTGGTCTGGAGGGTTGGATTGGAAGGTGTCCTCCTCTTCAGGCTCGTCCGCATCTGAATCTTCTTCTACATCGTCAGGGTTGGCCTCAAGTTCTGCAAAATATAACAGAACAGTCAAATAGTTAGCAGCAGAGGAGGGGGCAGGGTGGGTGGCATGAGTAGGCTCACACATCACAGGCCAGGCAGCAGGCTGATTTGAAGGACCACGATGAATTTGCAGAACTCACCCTCTCCCTCGAGTGTGGGCCCAGCTTGTGCAGTGGTGGTTGCTTTTTTCCAGGCAAGACCCATCAAAGCAGTGACCCTCTCTTCCAAGGGTGGCAGTGGCTGCAGATATGCCGGGCCTCCGTTTGTTCGAGTTCTTTCCCTTTTATTATGTGCCATCTTCCTCTGCAAGATGAAAACCTAACTTTTTGAAGAGAGTGTCTTTCTGCTGGGTGGGACATATACAGATGGTCACATTTACAATTGCAATTCCATTGAATAAATGGAAATATTACTTACACTAACTACTTGACCAAGGTCCTGCCACTTCTTTTTACACTGTCCTCCAGATCTTGTGGTGGTCACCATTGCACAGTAATCTTCTGCAACTTGGTTCCAGCGTTTCTTCATTTCTTTGGGTGGAACTTTTATGTGACCTCTGCTGGTGTCCAGCTCCTGCCATCTGTTCTCACTCACAGTAACTAGTGCCTCCACTTCTTCCTGTAAGAAATTCTTGGTCCTTGCACCGCGTTGCATCTTGTACTGCTCCAGCTGCGATTTTTCCAATGCTCCCACATAGCACTCCTTCTCACACACACAACTGGCTCTTTAAAAATGGCCGATTGCCAACTCGGAGCTGTACTGAGCATGTGCATCCATTGCAATGACGCCAAAAGCGTAACTTTTTTTTCCCGCGCATGCGCAGAAGTTGTGGCTTTGTTTTTCAGCGCAGACAGCAGGCTCCACCCGCCGAGGTGACTGGACACGCTGTGCAGCGCCAAATTTGAATTATACATCGGGGAAACTTTGGAAAATTATTTCCGGCGCATTTCTGGCCTAGGAAAATGGGCGTAACTCTGGCAATACACCAGAAAACGAGCTTGGGAAAACTGAGCCCAATATCAGGTCGATACAGATAGCTACATGCAGCTGGATAAAAAGCAGAGCCAGTACATGTCCAGGAGTGTAGTGGTTATGTTACTGGACTAGTAATCCAGAGATCGGGTGTTCAATTTAATATATTTGGAGTAGATGTAATATATTTGGATTTTCAAAAGGTCCTCGATCGGTTATGGCATAGTAGACTCGTGACTAAGGTCAGAACATGTGGAGTGAGGGCACAGCTAACAGAACAGATAGCAAACTGGCTACAAAACAGAGAGTAGAGGTTAAGGGTAGCTACTCATACTGGCAATTGCTGGGAAGTGGTATTGGACAGGGAACGCTGCTGGGATCACCCTTGTTCACCCTTTACATTATGACTTGGACTTGGAAATTGGAAGTACAATTTCAAAATTTGCAGATGACACCAAATTGGGAGGTGTAGTTAATACAAAGAAAGAATGTGACAATCTACAGGAAGGCATTAATAAGCTGACTTGTAACTGTAGGATAGGTAAGTGTGCATTTTACCAGAAAAATAAGGAGGCCATATTTTGCTTGAATGAAAAGAGGGATCTAGGAGCACACATTCATAAGTCACCAGAAGTAGTGACACAGGTTAACAAGGCCATAAAAATACCAAACCAAGCTCTGGGGTTCATTTCTAGAGGGATAGAATTGAAAAGCAGAGAAGTTGGGGGGAATTTTAGCCACAAAAAATAGGCGGGTTTGGGTCGAGTGGGAGATTAAAGTCTTAGAAATCGCAATCCTGACCCCAACTTACCTACTTTCAAATTTAAAGGTGGGATGGGGAGATGGATGGCCAAACACGTTCCCGGGAGCTGTGGTTGGGACTTCAAATATTATAATGAGGCTGCAGGCCACATTTGAAAGCACCATTTTAAATTGAACTCTGGACAGCCAGGTTTCCTGGGCCTCGGGGAACCCGGCAGCTAAAGGAAGGCGAGGACTGCTAGACCCAGGAGGTAAGTGCCTCTCCGAACACCACACCTCCATCCTTGCACTCCCCGCCTCCCCAACAAGGCTCCGATCTTTCATTCCTATCTATGGCCTCCGATCCCCAGCCCCCGAAGCCCCCCCCGCCCCCCATTCTTCCACCCTCCAACTCCCCCGAGTTAGGACCACACCCCCCCGATCTCCGCCAGACCCCCCCCCCACCCCCAATCATGACCTCCGACCCCCTCCGTTCCCAGCCTTTCGACTCCCCCCCCCCCCCACTCCGGCCTCCGATCCCTCTCTCCCTCCTCTCTGCACTCCAGTTGTGGCTTTAAATCTGGCTGGCTGTGGGCGGGAAACAGAGAAAAAAATGTTAATCAGGTTCTGCCATTAAAGTCATCATGGCCTGAGGGAAGCCTGCTGTCCCGGGTTTCCCGATCGCAATCCAGCCCCCCACTCCCTACCCGCCTCCAAGGTAAAATCCTGCCCAATATGTTAAACTTGTATCGAACCTTGGTTAGATGACACGAGGAGTATTGTACACAGTTCTAGTCTCCTTATTATAAAATGGACATATAGGCACTGGAGAAGGTGTAGGAAAGATTTACAAGGATGATACCAGAATTGAGAGTTTATAACTATGAGGAAAGATTGAAGTAATCAGGAAGGCAAATGGAATGTTGGCCTTTATTGAGAGTGGGATAGAGGATAAAAGCAGAGAAGTCCTGCTACAACTGTACAGGGTATTGGTGAGGCCACACCTAGAGTACTGCGTACAGTTTTGGTCTCCATATTTAAGAAAGGATATACTTGCATTGGAGGCTGTTCAGAGAAGGTTCACTAGGTTAATTCCAGAGATGAGGGGGTTGACTTGTGAAGATAGGTTGAGGAGGTTGGGACTATACACATTGGAGTTTAGAAGAATGAGAGGTGATCTTATTGAAACATATAAGATAATGAGGGAGCTCGACAAGGTGGATGCAAAAAGATATTTCCATTCATAGGGGAAACTAAAACTAGGGGGCATAGTCTCAGAATAAGGGGCCGCCCATTTAAAACTGAAATGAAGAGGAATTTCTTCTCTCAGAGGGTCGTGAATCTTTGGAATTCTCTGCCCCAGAGAGCTGTGGAGGCTGGGTCATTGAATGTATTTAAGGCGGAGATACAGATTTTTGATTGATAAGGGAATAAAGGGTGATGGGGAGCGGACAGGGAAGTGGAGCTGAGCCCAAGATCAGATCAGCCATGATCTTATTAAATGGCGGAGCAGACTCGATGGGTCGAATGGCCTATTTCTTATGTTCTTATGTAAAAGGCTGCGGTTCTTTTCTCGAGAAAAGAGAAGTCCGAGGGGTGACCTGATAGAGGTCTTTAAGATTTGATAGAGTAGCTACAGAGAAGATGTTTCCATTTGTGGGGATTTCAAAACAGAGATCATAAATGTAAGATAGCCACTAATGAATCCAAAAGGGAATTTAGGAGGAATTTCTTTACCCAGAGTGGTTAGAATGTGGAATTTGCTAGCACAAGTAGTTGAGGTGAATCACATAGATGCATTTAAGGGGAATCTGGAGGAAGAGCATGAGGGGGAAAGGGATAGATGGGTGTGCTGATAAAGGGGGAAGGGAGGAGGCTCGCCTGGAGCATAAACACCGGCATGGACGAGTTGGGCCAAATGGCCTGTTTCTGTGCTGTAAATACTATGTCATTCGATGTAAGTCTTGCAGTAATTTCTGGTTCTAGTCACTTATTACCGAAACTTTGTTCCAATTTTGTTGACAGTCACTTACCTGTTGAGTGGACTCCTTCACAAGAATGTAAAATGTGAGTGGTGGAAGGAGTGTCAGGGCAGTTTTCGAAGGGCTGGTGATTTTGACAGTGAGGGGGTAAATCTGAGTTTGGGCAGTTGTGTAAAACAGGAGGTATCCATTCACTGCCTGTTAGACATCTCTCCCAATGACTTCCATATAACGAAAAATCAGGAGTGATGAATAACGGCGGCTGATCCGATATTGCCCGTTTTATAATATCTCCCAAAGTCAAAATGAGCCCCATGATCTGAATTTGCCGCTGGGTTCAGCAGTTGATGTGGGTGTCGGAGCCGTGATTGCTAACCGATAGTCTGACCGATAGTGATTGTCCCTCGCATCCTAACACCCTCCGAGGCCAATCATTCACTGGTCGAAGAGGTCATATCAGTGGTGAAGACGTTTCACACATCCCTCTCGGACATCGCGTCATTCTGTATCCTGACCACCTCAAGTCTCATCGCCGAGAGCATGCAGAAATCAAGTACAGGCAGCAGAAAGAGCGTGCGGCAAACCTGTCCCACACATCCTTTCTCTCAACGACTATCTGCCCCACCTGTGTCAGGGACTGTGGTTCTCATATTGGACTGTTCAGCCACCTAAGGACTCATGTTTAGAATGGAAGCAAGTCTTCCTCGATTCCAAGGGACTGCCTATGATGACCAGAAACCATTTGCTTTCATATTCCCCGAGGACTGAGCAATACCTGTTTCAACTTTGACGAGAATTCAAAGATGGTCGATTATATTATCAGCCTGTCAGTATGATATCAAGTTTAAACCATCAACATCGAAAGCCCGAGCAGATGTTTTGCTCCACCTGCCTACTCCAGGTTCACATATTAATGAAGATTAGACCACCAAGAATGCGTTCACTGAGCAGCCGAACTCTATTGCCCTCTGGGTCGGTGACGGATGCCTCGCTACAGCCTGTGAGTACTGTCCCATGTCATGTAGTCCGTGGGGGATGTCTGGGCCGATGATAGAGTTTTATTACCATCACACCTGAGACATCGAGACAAGTTGTGGATGGAGGCCGGGTGTTTACTCCGTGGACTTGGTGGTACAGGAACAGGAGGAGGCCATTCAGCCCCTTGAGCCTGTCCCGCCATACAACTAGATCATGGCTGATCTGTATCTGAACCCCATCTCCATTTTGGTTCCATAATCCTTAATGCCCCGCCAAACATAAAATCTACCAATCTCAGTTTGGAAATTTTCAATTGGCCCTCAGCCTCATCAGTGTATTGCACATAAATTCAGAAATCATGTTAGCTGCTTTAATTCTGTCACAATATACAAAGGCTTAAAAAACACGGGGGCTGAATTTGCTGGGTTTGGAGAGCATCAGGTGTTTTTTTATCGCCAGCGTGGGAAGCGCAGACACCGCCGCGGATTTGGGCTCTTTGACCCCCCAAAATTGTTGTTGCGCTAACGGAGCGCTCAAGCTGACGCCTCACAATGTGCCTTCCGTTCCTTTAAAGGGGAAGGTCGCTGCGAACTCTGCAGCCCCTTTAGTGGCGCCCATTTGGGCCACCAGGGAGGGTGTTGGCTGGGCCAGCGGGCGCCATGTAAAAAGCTGGCAGCCACGGTGCTACCACCTCCCCTTTAAGGGCAGCCGGGGCGCCACAGCTCCTGGCCCCGAGAATCTGTCGGTGGCATCGTCGCACGCCAACCTTGTGTCCCCCTCCCCCCCCAAGGGGCGCAAAGGGGTCGGCGCGCACGACGATAAGGGTTTGGCGAGTGTGCACCGCGCTGGTGTGCTAATCGCGGAGCGTGGGGTGCGGCGCAAACCACCTTTTGCCGGCGGAGCCCCGGGGGCAACGGTTGGCTGGCGCGCCTGCTGTTAACTCATTAGCACACCGTTATCGCCAGCTGCCCGTCCTAACTTGCACTGCGCAAAGGGACAATTTCAGCCCCATCTTCTCTCACAGAAAATATGAACATACGAACAATGACGGACAGGTAAAGACCATTTGGTCCATCGAGCCTGTCTCACACAATTGCAATACCTTCTGTATCAGAACATATACCCTCCACCCCAGCCGCCCAAATCAGCTGAAATCAGCCCAATCTTGTGATAACTAGCCCTGGGAGCGTTTGATGGGATACTGGTATCTAAAATGTGACACCCCCCACCCCCACCAAGTACAACATTCACACAGTAATGTTTGATAAACCTCGTTATTTGGGGACCCTACATGCACAAGGGTGACAAGAGGGATGATAAGTTTCAACTCAATGGAGGTCACCACGTTGAGTGTTGCATAATGTTCATTGAAAGTGTTGCCGTGAAGGCAGTGCCTTTAGCATGGTATCAGCTGGTGTGATCAGGCTTGTCCCCATCACATTCAGTCACAACAGAGGATGCCCACAGCACAGATTTTTGAACGATAAGGGAGTCACGGGTTATGGGGAGCGGGCAGCAAAGTGGCCAAGATCAGAGGGGCCAAATGGCCTACTCCTGCTCTTATTTCTTATGTTCTGATGTTCACAGAGTTTTTCCTATCATACTGTGCAGGATGGCTGGACTGACATATGAGGAGAGACTGGATCGACTGGGCCTGTATTCACTAGAGTTTAGAAGGATGAGAGGGCATCTCATAGAAACATATAAAATTCTGACGGGACTGGACAGGTTAGATGCAGGAAGAATGTTCCCAATGTTGGGGAAGTCCAGAACCAGGGGACACAGACTAAGGATAAGGGGTAAGCCATTTAGAACCAAGATGAGGAGAAACTTCTTCACTCAGAGAGTTGTGAACCTGTGGAATTCCCTACCGCAGAGAGTTGTTGATGCCAGTTCATTAGATATATTCAAGAGGGAGTTAGATGTGGCCCTTATGGCTAAAGGGATCAAGGGATATGGAGAGAATGCAGGAAAGGGGTACTGAGGTGAACAATCAGCTGTGATCTTATTGAATGGTGGTGCAGGCTCAAAGGGCCGAATGGCCTACTCCTGCACCTATTTTCTATGTTTCTAAGGCCACGAATTCTTGGCCAAGATTGTGTCTCCCGATCTTGTCATTTCCAATTGCCGCATTCCCCATGGCAACCATGATGTCAGAACGAATTGGGGCCTTTCCAGCCTGGTACCTGCTGCTTCTTATTAGTCCCAATAGTCTCTGGAATAATGGAGGGATCCGAGTTAACTGCAAGCGATGGAAAATGCGTCAGAAAATTCTGGGGAAATCTCTCTGAGGCCTGATTCCTCACAGGGAGCAAAGTGAAGAAGACAGGATGAGGAAAGACCATTGGGTCCACCAAAGCCGCTCCTGGCACAGACCAGGGACAATCGCCTGGGCAGGGACCCTCCCAACAACCCAGCACAGAGCCTCTTCACCTCCGACTGCAGCCAAGCAAAGCCTACCATGGTGCAGATTACCAGGAATCCTCGCACACAGACATGCCAATCCAGAAAACTAACAGCTGACCGCCATTGTCAACGGAAAAAGGAACAATCCCTACATTCAGGCCTAATGGTACACAAAAGCATGGGTCCGAGCCCCCCCTCCCACATCTACGTGCAGGAGGGGGTTAGGCAGTGTGCTGTAATGTGCTGGAGAAATACCACCAACGATATCTCCGCAAGATCCTGCAAATCCCCTGGGAGTATAGACGCACCAATGTTAGTGTCCTCGACCAGGCCAACATCCCCAGCATTGAAGCACTGACCACACTCGATCAGCTCCGTTGGGCGGGCCACATTGTTCACATGCCAGACATGAGACTCCCAAAGCAAACACTCTACTCGGAACTCTGACACGGCAAACGAGTCAAAGGTGGGCAAAGGAAAAGTTACAAGGACACCCTCAAAGCCTCCCTGATAAAGTGCAACATCCCCACCGGCATCTGGGAGTTCCTGGCCAAAGACTGCCCTAAGTGGAGGAAGTGCATCCGGGTGTGCGCTGAGCACCTCGAGTCTCATTGCCGAGAGCATGCAGAAATTAAGCACAGGCAGCGGAAAGAGCGTGCGGCAAATCTGTCCCACCTTCCCTTACCCTCAACAACTATCTGTCCCACCTGTGACAGGGACTGTGGCTCTCGTATTGGACTGTGCAGCAACCTAAGGACTGATTTTAAAAGTGGGAGCAAGTCTTCCTCGATTCCGAGGGACTGCCTATGATGATGATGATTAATATGTCTCTACTTATCTGTAGAATAACTCCATGAGGCCTAGTGCTGTACTTGAACTGCTGTGACCTTAGTCTCTTTATTGTAACTGCATAGTACCTTCACCATGTGGTGACCAGCCTTTTATACAGCTTCTGCCTGGGCCTCCCACAGTTGCACCATCTCGTGGTACCAGCATAGTATATATACAGAGTATACATATATGACAACATTCCGCCCCCCAAAGTCTTTGATGCGAGTTAGTTGCAGGTTGAGGTGATCTGGAACTCTGTGCTCCCTGGTTGATCGCCTGAGTGTCACTTCTGGCATGGGTGAGTTGGTCGGGCCACTGCTGCCTTGCAGCGCTGTTGGTCTGACTGGACTGTTGGAGATGGTGGGATCATCCTCGTGGTTGGCAGCTAGGTCTGTTGCTGATTGGGTGTGTGTAGGTGGATCGCTGAAGGTAAGGTCCTCTCCCAATAGTTTCTGGTTACCTGTAAATCGCAATTTGGTCTGATCCAAATGCTTTCTGCACGTTTGTCCATTAAGCAGCTTGACAACAAACACTCAATTCCCCTCCTTGGCTAATACAGTGCCAGTGACCCATTTGGGGCCATGACCATGATTCAGCACAAACACCGGGTCCTTTACAGTGATGTCGTGTGATACAGCTGTGTACTCATGGTACATGTTTTGCCGATACCGCCTGGTTTCCACCTGATCGTTGAGGTCAGAGTGGACTAAGGAGAGCCTGGTTTTGAGTGTACGTTTCATTAGTAACTCCACAGGAGGGACCCCAGTAAGTGAGGGAGGTCGTGTCTTGTAATTGATCAGAACCCAGGATAGGCGGTTTGTAAGGAGCTTTCTGTGACACGTTTCAAGCTCTGCTTTATGGTTTGGACTGCTCGCTCCGCTTGGAAGTTGGATGCGGGTTTGAACGGGGCAGACCTAACACGCTTGATGCCATTGCGGGTCATGAATTCATTGAATTCCGAGCTGGTGAAACACGGACCATTGTCACTGACCAGAATGTCGGGCAAGCCATGGGTGGCGAAAATGGCCCTGAGGCTTTCAATGGTGGCGGTGGACATGTTGGATGCCATTATTACACATTCGATCCACTTAGAGTAGGCGTCCACGACAAAAAAGAACCTTTTTCCTAAAAAGGGGTCCGCATAATCTACGTGGATCCTGGACCATGGTTTTGAGGGCCAGGACCACAGACTAAGTAGAGCCCCCCTGGGGACATTGCTCAATTGTGAGCAAGTGTTACACTGGTGCACGCACGACTCCCCGAGTCAATCATGGGCCACCAGACGTGGGACCTGGCGATAGCCTTCATCATGACTATGCCTGGGTGGGCACTGTGTAGGTCACATATGAAGGTTGCCCCGCCTTTTTTTGGCAGGACGACGCGGTTGCCCCATAAGAGGCAATCCAATTGGATGGATATTTCATCTTTATGATGGTGAAACAGCTTTATCTTGTCTTGCATTCCTCTTGGGACCGCTGACCAGCCCCCATTGAGGACGCAACTTTTTTACAGGAGATAACACAGGGTCCTGGTTGGTCCAGGTCCTGATCTGGCGGGCCGTTACATAGAAACATAGAAAATAGGTGCAGGAGTAGGCCATTCGGCCCTTCGAGCCTGCACCGCCATTCAATGAGTTCATGGCTGAACATGCAACTTCAGTACCCCATTCCTGCTTTCTCGCCATACTCCTTGATCCCCCTAGTAGTAAGGACGACATCTAACTCCTTTTTGAACATATTTAGTGAATTGGTCTCAACAACTTTCTGTGGTAGAAAATTCCACAGGTTCACCACTCTCTGGGTGAAGAAGTTTCTCCTCATCTCGGTCCTAAATGGCTTACCCCTTATCCTTAGACCCCTGGTTCTGGACTTCCCCAACATTGGGAACATTCTTCCTGCCTCTAACCTGTCTAAACCCGTCAGAATTTTAAACGTTTCTATGAGATCCCCTCTCATCCTTCTAAACTCCAGTGAATAAAGGTCCAGTGGATCCAGTCCCTCCTCACATGTCAGTCCAGCCATCCTGCACAGTATGATGGGAAAAACTCTGAACATCAGAACAGAAGAAATAAGAGCAGGAGTAGGCCATTTGGCCCCTCTGATCTTGGCCACTTTGCTGCCCGCTCCCCATAACCCGTGACTCCCTTATCGTTCAAAAATCTGTGCCCAGTTGATCCAGTCTTTCTTGATATGTCAGTCCCACCATCCCGGGAATCAGTCTGGTGAACCTTCGCTGCACTCCCTCAATAGCAAGAAAGTCCTTCCTCAAGTTAGGAGACCAAAACTGTACACAATACGCCAGGTGTGGCCTCATCAAGGCCCTGTACAACTGTAGTAACACCTCCCTGCCCCTGTACTCAAATCCCCTCGCTATGAAGGCCAACATGCCATTTGCTTTCTTAACCGCCTGCTGTACCTGCATGCCAACCTTCAATGACTGATGTACCATGACACCCAGGTCTCGTTGCACCTCCCCTTTTCCTAATCTGTCACCATTCAGATAATAGTCTGTCTCTCTGTTTTTACCACCAAAGTGGATAACCTCACATTTATCCACATTATACTTCATCTGCCATGCATTTGCCCACTCACCTAACCTATCCAAGTCACTCTGCAGCCTCATAGCATCCTCCTCGCAGCTCACACTGCCACCCAACTTAGTGTCATCCGCAAATTTGGAGATACTACATTTAATCCCCTCGTCTAAATCATTAATGTACAATGTAAACAGCTGGGGCCCCAGCACAGAACCTTGCGGTACCCCACTAGTCACTGCCTGCCATTCTGAAAAGTACCCATTTACTCCTACTCTTTGCTTCCTGTCTGACAACCAGTTCTCAATCCATGTCAGCACACTACCCCCAATCCCATGTGCTTTAACTTTGCACATTAATCTCTTGTGTGGGACCTTGTCAAAAGCCTTCTGAAAGTCCAAATACACCACATCAACTGGTTCTCCCTTGTCCACTCTACTGGAAACATCCTCAAAAAATTCCAGAAGATTTGTCAAGCATGATTTCCCTTTCACAAATCCATGCTGACTTGGACCTGACATGTCACCTCTTTCCAAATGCGCTGCTATGACATCCTTAATAATTGATTTAATCATTTTACCCACTACCGATGTCAGGCTGACCGGTCTATAATTCAGTTTTCTCTCTCCCTCCTTTTTTAAAAAGTGGTGTTACATTGGCTACCCTCCACTCCATAGGAACTGATCCAGAGTCAGTGGAATGTTGGAAAATGACTGTCAATGCATCCGCTATTTCCAAGGCCACCTCCTTAAGTACTCTGGGATGCAGTCCATCAGGCTCTGGGGATTTATCGGCCTTCAATCCCATCAATTTCCCCAACACAATTTCCCGACTAATAAGGATTTCCCTCAGTTCCTCCTTCTTACTAGACCCTCTGACCCCTTTTATATCCGGAAGGTTGTTTGTGTCCTCCTTATGAATTACAGGTAACCCTTCTCTTTCGAAGACGTCCAAGACCAGGTACCGGTCTGCGGGCTGCGCCATTTCCACTCCAGTGGTGGGCAACGGGAGCCGGCTGAGGGCATCGGTGCAGTTCTCAGTGCCTGGTCTATGGCGAATCGTATAATTGTAGGCCGACAGTATTAATGCCCATCTTTGGATTCGCGATGAAGCATTGGTGTTTATGCCTTTGTTTTCGGAAAACAATGAGATTAGGGGCTTGCAGTCGGTTTCTAACTTGAACTGGAGTCCGAACAAATACTGGTGCATTTTTTGTACCCCATAGACACAGGCCAAAGTCTCCTTCTCGACCATACAGTAGGCTCTTTCGGCCTTGGATAGACTTCTAGACGCATATGCAACCAGTTGGAATTTGCCCGCTACATTTGCTTGCTGTAAAACACACCCGACAACATACGACGATGCACCACATGCTAAAACTAGACGTTTACCTGAGTCATACAAGACATGCAACTTGTTTGAACACAGCAAGTTTCTGGCCTTTTTGAAGACGGTCTCTTGATTTTGACCCCAAATCCAGTCGTCTCCCTTGTGTAGCAACTTGTGCAACAGTTCCAGCAAGGTGCCTTGGAAGAAAGTTACTGAAATAGTTGAGTCGTCCCAGGAACGAGGCAGCTCCGTTACATTTCGTGGTCTGGGTGCATTCTTGATGGCCTCCGTCTTCGAGTCCATGGGCCTGATGCCGTCTGCCGCAATCTTCCTCCCCAGGAATTCTACCTCTGGCACTAGGAAGACACACTTGGATCGTTTCAGCCGGAGTCCGACTGTTTAGTCGACTTAAAACCTCTTGCAGGTTGTGCAGATGTTCGGTGGTGTCGCGACCAATGATTAGGATGTCATCCTGAAATACAACGGTGCGTGGAACCGATTTCAACAGACTCTCCATGTTCCTTTGGAAGATGGCTGCAGCTGAGCGGATCCCGAACGGGCACCTGTGATACAAAAACAGTCCCTTGTGTGTGTTAATGCACGTTAATTTTTTTTGATGACTCAGCCAGCTCTTGGGTCATGTAAGCAGAGGTTAGATCCAGCTTGGTGAACATCTTTCCCCCTGCTAATGCCGCAAAGAGATCATCAGCTTTGGGTAGCGGGTATTGGTCCTGTAATGAAACTCGGTTGATCGTTACCTTGTAGTCGCCGCAGATTCTGACCGTGCCATCGCTCTTTAACACCGGAACAATCGGGCTGGCCCACTCATTGAATTCAACTGGTGATATGATTCCCTCGCGTTGAAGTCTGTCCAATTCTATCTCCACTTTCTCCCTCATCATGTAAGGGACTGCTCGAGCCTTGTGATGAACAGGCCATGCCTCGGGGACCAAGTGGATCTGCATTTTGGTGCCTGTGAAGTTGCCGATGCCTGGTTCAAATAAGGATGGGAACTTGCTCAGCACTTGAGCACAGGAAGCATCGACAACTGAAGATAGTGCTTTGATGTCTTCTCAGTTCCACCGATTCTTCCCCATCCAGCTTCTGCCAAGTAGCGTTGGCCCATCGCCTGGTACAACCCACAGTGGCAATTCATATATCTCTCTATCATAGGATACTTTTACATTCGCACTGCCGATAACTGGGATCAGTTCTTTGGTGTAAGTGCGCAGCTTTGTCTGAATCGGGCTCAGCTTGGGTCTTTGTTCTTTGTTGCCCCACAGCCTCTCAAATGCCTTCTGGCTCAGAAGTAACTGACTCGCCCCCGTGTCCAACTCCATGGAAACAGGAGTGTCATTTATCTTGACTTTCATCATGGGGGGATTTTTGGTAGTGAAGGTGTGCACCCCGTGCATTGCTTCCTCGGGCTGAGTCACCTCTCTAGCTTGTACTTTATGATCCTTGCTGGATCGGAAACCTCCTGCCGACTCCACTGCCATGTTTTGAGTCGCAGTTCTTCTGCACATTCGCTGTGGGTGGCCCTTTTGGCCGCAGCCTTTGCACACATAGTGTCTGAATCGACAAAGGCGGGCCCGATGGTTACCCCCGCAACGCTAGCATGTTAAACGATTCACATTTACACCCCTTGGCGGACTCTGAGTCGGACTAATTCTTTGATCAGTTATTTTCTGCACAGTACTTGCCAGTGAGTTTTGATTCTGGGAGAATCTCAACGTTGAGGTCGTGAACGCTTGGCTTAAGGTGATGGTCTGCTTCACGTCCCGTCCCGTCGCAAAAATGTCCCACAACACATTGTTGAGGAGTTCACCAAATTCGCACGGTTCCGCAAGCCTTCATAGGTCTGCGACATATTCCGCTAAATCCTGGCCCTCGGTGCAGCGGTGTGTGTAGAAGTGATACCTGGCCAGCAAAACCCGAGTAAAGGTTTCACCCTCTGTAAACTTTTCTAAACTACCAACAGCAGCCATATCTGCATGTAAGTCCGTGATCTGTACTCGTCGCCAGTTATTATATCTCTACTTATCTGTAGAATAACTCCACGAGGCCTAGTGCTGTGCTTGAACTGCTGTGACCTTAGTCTCTCTATTGTAACCGCAGAGTGCCTTCACCACGTGGTGACGAGCCTTTTATACAGCTTCTGCCTGGGCCTCCCACAGTTGCACACTCTAGTGGTATCAGCATAGTATATACACAGAGTATACATATATGACAATGATGATGTAATGTGCCATACCTGTCCTGGCCGCAGAACGCCCCACATTTGGTGGGCCACTTCATTTGCTTGCCAGGGCTACCCTCGGCAGGATCTTGTGCCAGGAACTGGTCCAAGTGTTGACGTGGCATTGCTCAGTGTGATAGCTTAAAGGATGTTGAACCCATTTAAAATAAAGAGATGGATATGTCTCTGTAAACAGGGGAATGTCACACAAACATGTGACCTGTTCCTCAACCTTTATTGTCAATAGTCTTTTACAGCCTATGTCGTCCCTTTGGTCCTGTCAAAAAGGATCATTTTCATGTACCAGAAATAAAATTCATTGCTCACTACAATCATTGTAAAGACTATTGAAGAGGCAACAGTGAACTGAAGGTCGCGCTCTCGGGCATCTGACTGACTGCTTTCATTGTCCAATAATGGGGTCCCAGCAGCTTCTAGTTAACATGGAGCACTCCAACGAAGATCATGGTGAGTTGGAACAGGCTGCATACAGTTCCCCATCATTCTGAAATGATGGTTGCCATGGAGGATGCAGCAATTGGAAATGAAATGATCAGAAAATGCAATCTTGGCCAATAATGCTTGACCTTCCCGCACGGCCTGATGGGAAAAAAATCCCTGTGCTGTGGACAACCCCTGAATAAAGTGAATGTGGTGGGGACAAGGCCGATCACACCCACTGACAGCATGCTGGAGGGTACTGCCTTCACGTAACGCATCCGACGTGATGCGTGGGTGTAGATGAGGAGGCTGTTCAGGGTGCCCGTATCCTAACTCATACCAAGTCCCGTTCACCCTCTCCCCTAAGCTTGCTGACCTACATTGGCTCCAGGTCGGACAACTCCTCGCCCCTCCCTACCTCCTCCAGCCCCAGAACCCTCTAAGATCTATGCGCTCCTCCAATTCTGGCCTCTTGCGCATTTCATCGCCCCACTTTTTGCGGCCGTGCCCTAAGCTGCAGAAATCGCTCCAAGCCCCTCTGCACCCCTTCCTTTCAGATGCTCCTTAAAACTTATCTGTTCTAATATCTCTTTATGTGGTTCAATGTCAAATTTTGTCTGATAACTCGCCTGTGAGGTGCCTTGGGGAGTGTTATTAGGTTAAAGGAGCTGGATACATGCAAGTCATAGTTTAAACACCTTTCAAAACTTCCTTCTTTTTTATCAGGAAACGTTTTCTGTTGCGTTAGATCAGTTGATAGAAGGGCTTTTGATGGGAAGCTCGCATGGGTTGTGATCGCTGTGATATCCTGCCCTTGTCCTGAATATTGCACATCACCACAGACTCAGACTAAACATAGCTTCTCCAAGTTACACAACCTAACCAGGTGGCGCACTCACCCACAAACAGCCCACACAGTGCATCACAGCACCACAGTCAGATCTGAAATCTGGCAATTGCTGTGACATTGTTGAAAACGAAAGAAAACCCAGACCTCTCCAATCCTACTCACTTTTTTGTTTCCAAACCTTGGCCACTCAGCATGCATGGGAATTGAGCCAGGGAGTGCAACAGCAGCCGGGAACATCCCCCTTAAGTCACAAAGCAAAAGCTGCAGCCAGTCCCGAAGAACGGAGAGGGCTGATTCCAGATCAGGAACTCCTGTGGGGATGGCAATGACCAGGAGTGCTGGTCAGGAGAGCAGTGTGGAGGCCCCGATCTGCATGAGAACATCAGTGGCAGGTGGGGCCATAAAAGGAGTGGTGAGCGGGGGCCTGGGAGCAGCGTGGAGGCATACTACTTCAGGAAGCAGCATGAGCTGCGACGGCAGTGAAGAGTGACGTCATCAAGGTCCAGGTCGATGATTGGAGCGTGGGCAGGTACAGCAGGAGTGGCGAGAGACTGTGGAGGGATGTGATCGGGGCCCAGGAGAGGCGTGAGTTCGGGGCCAGGGGCCCTGGGGCAGCAAGGGCCAGCCCACACTAGATATGTGTGCGCACTAGGTCCGTGTAGCAGAGCTGGTCTCCAGTTGTCTTGGTTAACCCTTGCCATTGGACCAAGACCTAGCTCTGTCAAGCCTGGTGTGCAACGGCCACCCCACGTTAAATAAATCCATGCGCAGGCATCTTCCACCCTTCCATATGTAGTTCAGGACCTGGAATATTAGGTCCTTCATTAGAACACCAGTGAACTTATCCTTTTTTGGCGTGGAAGCAAGTCATCCTCGTTTCGAGGGACTGCCTATGATGATGATGGTCAAGAGACTGCCTCCCACTGCTCCCGACCTTCCATCCAATCCTTGAATGGATCAAAACTCTGCAGTGCAGAAATGCAATCGATCTCGTGAGCAGCGCTCCCAGTGAGGGCCCATCCCAGCTAGGTGCATCCGATCAGAGAATCAGGACCTCAGCTGTCAGCCACAGCTCAGCGGTAGCACTCTCGCCTCGAAGTCAGAAAGTCATGGGATCAAGCCCCTCTCCAGAGATATAATCCTGGCTGATACTCCAGTGAAGTACTGAGGGAGTGATGCACCATAGGAGGTGCCGTCTTTTGGATGAGGCATTAAACCGAGGCCCCCGTTTGCTCTCTCAGGCAGATGTAAGAGATTCCTCGGCTCTATTTCGAAGAGGAACAGAACATAAGAACATAAGAATTAGGAACAGGAGTAGGCCATCTAGCCCCTCGAGCCTGCTCCGCCATTCAACAAGATCATGGCTGATCTGGCCATGGACTCAGCTCCACTTACCGCCCGCTCCCCATAACCCTTAATTCCCTTATTGGTTAAAAATCTATCTATCTGTGATTTGAATACATTCAATGAGCTAGCCTCAACTGCTTCCTTGGGCAGAGAATTCCACAGATTCACAACCCTCTGGGAGAAGAAATTCCTTCTCAACTCGGTTTTAAATTGGCTCCCCCGTATTTTGAGGCTGTGCCCTCTAGTTCTAGTCTCCCCCACCAATGGAAACAACCTCTCTGCCTCTATCTTGTCTATCCCTTTCATTATTTTAAATGTTTCTATAAGATCACCCCTTATCCTTCTGAACTCCAACGAGTAAAGACCCAGTCTACTCAATCTATCATCATAAGGTAACCCCCTCATCTCCGGAATCAGCCTCGTGAATCGTCTCTGTACCTCCTCCAAAGCTAGTATATCCTTCCTTAAGTAAGGTGACCAAAACGGCACGCAGTAGTCCAGGTGCGGCCTCACCAATACCCTGTACAGTTGCAGCAGGACCTCCCTGCTTTTGTACTCCATCCCTCTCGCAATGAAGGCCAACATTCCATTCGCCTTCCTGATTACCTGCTGCACCTGCAAACTAACTTTTTGGGATTCATGCTCAAGGACCCCCAGGTCCCTCTGCACCGCAGCATGTTGTAATTTCTCCCCATTCAAATAATATTCCCTTTTACTGTTTTTTTTCCTCACATTTTCCGACATTGTATTCCATCTGCCAAACCTTAGCCCATTCGCTTAACCTATCTAAATCTCTTTGCAGCCTCTCTCTGTCCTCTACACAACCCGCTTTCCCACTAATCTTTGTGTCATCTGCAAATTTTGTTACACTACACTCTGTCCCCTCTTCCAAGTCATCTATGTATATTGTAAACAGTTGTGGTCCCAGCACCGATCCCTGTGGCACACCACTAACCACCGATTTCCAACCCGAAAAGGACCCATTTATCCTGACTCTCTGCTTTCTGTTAGCCAGCCAATTCTCGATCCATGCTAATACATTTCCTCTGACTCCGCGTACCTTTATCTTCTGCAGTAACCTTTTGTGTGGCACCTTATCGAATGCCTTTTGGAAACCTAAATACACCACATCCATCGGTACACCTCTATCCACCATGCTCGTTATATCCTCAAAGAATTCCAGTAAATTAGTTAAACGTGATTTCCCCTTCATGAATCCATGTTGCGTCTGCTTGATTGCACTATTCCGATCTAGATGTCCCGCTATTTCTTCCTTAATGATAGCTTCAAGCATTTTCCCCACTACAGATGTTAAACTAACCAGCCTATAGTTACCTGCCTTTTGTCTGCCCCCTTTTTTAAACAGAGGCATTACATTAGCTGCTTTCCAATCCGCTGGTTCCTCCCGAGAGTCCAGAGAATTTTGGTAGATTAGAACGAATGCATCTGCTATAACTTCTGCCATTTCTTTTAATACCCTGGGATGCATTTCATCAGGACCAGGGGACTTGTCTACCTTGAGATCCATTAGCTTGTCCAGCACTACCCCCCTAGTGATAGTGATTGTCTCAAGGTCCTCCCTTCCCACATTCTTGTGACCAGCAATTTTTGGCATGGTTTTTGTGTCTTCCATTGTGAAGACCGAAGCAAAATAATTGTTTAAGGTCTCAGCCATTTCCACATTTCCCATTATTAAATCCCCCTTCTCATCTTTTAAGGGACCAACATTTACTTTAGTCACTCGTTTCCGTTTTATATATCGGTAAAAGCTTTTACTATCTGTTTTCATGTTTTGCGCAAGTTTACTTTTGTAATCTATCTTTCCTTTCTTTATTGCTTTCTTAGTCATTCTTTGCTGTTGTTTAAAATTTTCCCAATCTTCTATTTTCCCACTAACCTTGGCCACCTTATACGCATTGGTTTTTAATTTGATACTCTCCTTTATTTCCTTGGTTATCCACAGCTGGTTATCCCTTCTCTTACCGCCCTTCTTTTTCACTGGAATATATTTTTGTTGCGCACTATGAAAGAGCTCCTTAAAAGTCCTCTACTGTTCCTCAATTGTGCCACCGTTTAGTCTGTGTTTCAAGTCTACTTTAGCCAACTCTGCCCTCATCCCACTGTAGTCCCCTTTGTTTAAGCATAGTACGCTCATTTGAGACACTACTTCCTCACCCTCAATCTGTATTACAAATTCAACCATACTGTGATCACTCATTCCGAGAGGATCTTTTACTCAGAGATCGTTTACTATTCCTGTCTCATTACACAGGACCAGATCTAAGATAGCTTGCTCCCTTGTAGGTTCTGTTACATACTGTTCTAAGAAACAATCCCATATGCATTCTATGGATTCCTCCTCCAGGCTACCCCGTGCGATTTGATTTGACCAATCGATATATAGGTTAAAATCCCCCATGATTACTGCCGATCCTTTTTCACATGCCTCTATTATTCCCTTGATTATTGTCCGCCCCACCGTGAAGTTATTATTTGGGGGCCTATAAACTACGCCCACCAGTGACTTTTTCCCCTTACAATCTCTAATCTCCACCCACAATGATTCAACATTTTGTTCATTAGAGCCAATATCGTCTCTCACAACTGCCCTGATATCATCCTTTATTAACAGAGCTACCCCACCTCCTTTCCCTTCTTGTCTATCTTTTCGAATTGTCAGATACCCCTGTATGTTTAATTCCCAGTCTTGGCCACCCTGCAACCACGTTTCTGTAATGGCCACCAAATCATACCCATTTGTAATGATTTGTACCGTCAACTCATTTACTTTGTTTCGAATGCTGCAAGCGTTTAGGTAGAGTGTTTTAATATTAGTTTTTAAATCATGATTTTTAGTTTTGACCCCTCCTGCAGCCCCTTTATATTCATACATATTGTCCCTTCCCATCACCTTGTGGTTTACACTTACCCCAGTGCTACTCTGCTCTGTTGCCTCCTGCCTTTTGCATCCTTTCTTGGGGTTCTGTTCATCTGAGCTCTCACCCACTCTAACTAGCTCAGAGACCTCTCCTGGGTTCCCATCCCCCTGTCAAGCTAGTTTAAAGCCCTCCCAACTGCACTATCAAAACCACCCGCGAGAACATTGGTCCCGTCTCTGTTGAGGTGTAACCTGTCCGACTTGTACAGGTCCCACCTACCCCAGAAGCGGTCCCAATTGTTCAGGAAACTAAAGCCCTCACTCCTACACAAATGCCCCAGCCACGTATTTATCTGACTAGCCTTCCTATTTCTACCCTCACTAGTACGTGGCACTGGCAGTAATCCCAAGATTACCACCTTTGAGGTCCTGGCTTTCAATCTTATTCCTAGCTCCCTAAACTCAGCTTTCACGACCTCACCCCTTCTTTCTACCTATGTCGTTGGTACTAATGTGGACCACAACCACTGGCTGTTCCCCTTCCCTCCCCAGAATACCCTGCAGTCGCTCAGTGATATCATTGACCCTTGCACCAGGGAGGCAACACACCATCCTGATGTCACTTTTGCTGCCGCAGAAGTGCCTATTTGCTCCCCTAACTATTGAATCTCCTATCACTATAGCCCTTCCTGTCTTCTTTCTCCCCCCTTGTGTAGCTGAGCCACCCACAGTGCTGTGGACTTGGCCCTGGCTGCACTCCTCAGAGGCATCACTGCCCTCTCCAGTAGTCAGAATAGAGTACCGATTGGAGAGCGGGATAGCCTGCACTACCTGCCTCGCCATACTCTTGTGGGACGGTCACCCATTCCCTATCCTCCTGTACCCTTTTAATCTGTGGGGTGACCAACCCCTGAAACGAGCTATCCACGGCCCTCTCGTTCTCTCTGCTCCTCAGTGCCTCCAGTCCTCGCTCAAGCTCCGAGACTCAGCGCTCGAGTTGGAGGAGCTGGAGACACTTTCTGCACATGTGGTCATCCCTGTTGCGGGAAGCATCCAGGAATTCCCACATGGCACAAGTGTTGCATTCCGTTTGAATGAGCGGCCCTGCCATCCCACCAGTTACCCCTAAATTACCCAGCAAAAACACGGACTCCCATTACACACACTAAACAGTTATTTAGTAATTTATCCTCTTATCTATTAGAACACAAAATCAAAGAGATATAATCATCAACCAACCACTTACCAGCTTGGCTGTGACGTCACTTTTTGATTTCTTGTCCCTCCTCCCTGCACTGCTCGCTCACCGACTGCTGCTGGGCCTTTGTAGGCCACTGACCTCGGACTGCCACTGACGCTGCTCCTCCCTGCACTCTGACGTCACCTCTCGATTTCTCACCCCTCTATCTTTGTCTGCAGCTGTTGGGCTGGTCTCTGGGCCTCCGTCTCCTACTCTCGCACTCCTTATCAGCTGCTCTAGTGTCAGCACTGGTAGGAAAAACAAGACAAAACAGCACCTGCCACCCCCACTTGCCTGAACTCACTCACTCACTCACTCACTCACCCACCCACCCACCCACTTACCAAACTCACAAATGCCACTCTATGCTGCTGCACTCCATGCTCTGCACGAGCTGCCTCTTTTTAAACTGTATCTAGGTCAGATGACTCACTACTGGTCAGTCGTTTACAGAACTGGTTTTAACTAGCTGCTAATTGCCTTCTACTGGAGAGTTACCTTGTTTTTCTCTGCCTAATCCTGAAAGAATCCCAACTATTTAACTTTTCCCCTTTAAATTAAACTGCTACTTACTTAGAAGCTACTGGCAATTGCCACTAACAATTTACTCCAGCCTCCAAATGGTTTAAAGAGAATAACCCTTAAAACTTAAAACAGAGGAACAGAAAAGTTCTCCACGGTGTCCTGGACAATATTTATCCCTCGACCAATATCACTAAAACAGATGATATGTTCATTTATCTCATTGCTGTTTCATGGACCTTGCTGTGCACAATTTGGCGGCTGCATTTCCTACAACAGCCACTACACAGAAAAAATACTTCATTTGGCTGTGCAGTGTTTTGGGACCTCCGGAGAGAGTGATAAGCACCATATGTATGCACCATATTTGGCACAGAAATTCGATAAGGCCCGAAAATGGGCGGTGCCACCACTCGGGCTAGTTATGGCTGTGGCTGAAGAAAAATCACAGGCAGCACCATTGCTTTGGTGCTGCCTGCTGATTATTGTGGTATTCAGCACAGCACTGAGCACACTGAATGAGTGAATGCCCAATAAGGACCCTGGGGAGGGGTTGGGACCAGGAATGGGAGAGTTCGGTGTAATGTATGCACCTGTGAGTATGCTCAGAGGTTTGTAGGGCTGTTGTGAGGTGGGCGCCAGAGGGACTAGAGTGCAACATCACCCCCGGCAACCAAATTTTAACTTGATTTTATGTTTTAAAGTTTAATTTGTTTTAATTGCCAGTGTTTTTAGTGTCCCCCTCCCCTTTTATAGGGGGTACTTGGAAAAAAATGTTGATTTTAGTGCCCAAAAAACCCCCCAAAAAACAAAAAAAATACAAACCCCCCCCCAAAAAAGGGCCTTGAAAATGTTTGGAGTGTCCCCCAAATCGGGGGTCACTTGACCTAATGTTTATTTGTCTCCTTTAAAAGAGTTGTAGGGCTGTTGCGAGGTGGGCGCCAGAGGGACTAGAGTGCAACATCACCCCCAGAAACCAAATTTTAATTTGATTTTATGTTTTAAAGTTTAATTTGTTTTAATTGCCGGGGTTTTTAGTGTCCCCCTCCCCTTTTATAGGGGGCACTTGTAAAATATGTAATTTTAATGCCCTTAAAAAAACACAAAAAAACCCCTACAAAGATACAAAAAAAACCCCAAAAAACAAAAAAAGGGCCTTGGGAAATGTTTGGAGTGTCCCCCAGATCGGGGGGCACTTGATCTAATGTTTATTTTGTTTACTCAAAAAGAGTTGTAGAGCTGTTGAGAGGTGGGTGCCGGAGGGACTGGAGTGCATTGTCACCCCCGGCAACCAAATTTTAATTTGATTTTATATGTTTTAAAGTTTAATTTGTTTTAATTGCCGGGTTTTTAGTGTCCCCCTCCACTTTTTTGGGGGCACTTGTAAATTATATGATTTTAATGCTCCCCAAAAAAATCACAAAAAAACCGCCACAAAAAACAAAAAAAAAGAAAAAAAAAGAGGGCAGTTAAAAGTGTCTGGAGTGTCCCCTAGATCGGGGGGCACTCGAACTAATGTTTATTTTGTGTCCTCTAAAAGAGTTGTAGAGCTGTTGACTGGAGTGCATTGTCACCCCCAGCAACCAAATTTTAATTCGATTTTATATGTTTTAAAGTTTAATTTGTTTTAATTGCCGGTTTTAGTGTCCCCCTCCCCTTTTATAGGGTGCACTTGTAAAATATATGGTTTTAATGCTCCCCCCAAAAAATCGCAAAAAAACCCCCCCAAAAAAACAAAAAACATTAAAAAAAATAAAGGGGCAGTTAAAAGTGTCTGGAGACTCCCCCAGATCGGGGGGCACTTGATCTAATGTTTATTTTGTTCTCCCCCCCCAAAAAAAAGAGCTGTAGAGCTGTTAACTGGAAAGCATTGTCACCCCCGGCAACCAAATTTTAATTTGATTTTATATGTTTTAAAGTTTAATTTGTTTTAACTGCCGGTTTTAGTGTCCCTCTCCCCTTTTATAGGGGCCACTTGTATATATATATATATCTATGGTTTTACTGCCCCCAAAAAAACTAAAAAAAACATAAAAATCACCACAAAAATCACCACAAAAAAAAAGGCACGTGAAAAGTGTTAGGAGTGTCCCTCAGATCGGGGGGTACTTGATTTAATTTATTATGGTTTTCTCCAAAAGAGTTGTAGAGCTGTTGGAAGTGTCCCCCTCCCCTTTTATAGAGGGCACTTGAACAAAACAAAAAAGATACCACAAACAAATACAAAAAAACCCCCAAAAAACAAAAAAGGGCCTGGAAAAATGGTCAGATCAGGGGGCACTTGATTTAACTGTTTATTTTAGTTTTCCAACAAAAGAGTTGTAGAGCTGTTGGAAAAACAGCACTGGGCCCTGACTCCGTTAGGTGTGTCGAGAAGGCTCAAACACGTGGGGCGATCCCGTCCGAACTGACCCCCATCTGGACGGAATTCTTCATCGGCGCCAAGCCCCGAAACCTCTCTTGGGAGCCGGTGCCTCACAACTTGAGTCGCCTTGGGGAAATCCCCTCCGTGCCTTTCAGTTCTGCGCGGAGGGGTTTCCTGTACGGGCTGCTCCTACACACTCTCAACCTTGCCATCCTCGTCTGCCATCCGAACACGCCATGGCGCACCATCTTGCCGTCCGGAGGAGGCGGGGGTCCCCGATGGAGTGCACACTACGCGGGAGTCCTCCCACTATTTATCGGGGACTTGGCCTGGAGGGTGGTGCACGGAGCAGTCCTGTGCAACAAAATTTTAAGCCGGTTCACGGGCTCCCAGGCCGCCTGCAATTTCTGCAGTCTGGAGGAGTCCGTGTTCCATGTTTTTATGGAGTGTGCGAGGTTGCAGCCCCTGTTTCATTATTTAAAGGGGCTGCTCCTCAATTTCTGGCTGCACTTCAGTCCCACACTCCTGATCTTTAGGCACCCTGTGCGGAGGGGAGCGGGTAGGTCCGAGGGCCTCGTCGTAGGACTGCTCCTGGGCACGGCCAAGGGTGCCATCAGCCGGTCCAGGCAGCGGGCGGTCGAGGGGGTCATTCAGCCTGACTGCCTGCCTCTCTTTCGCGCGTACATCCGCGCCAGGGTGTCCTTAGAGATGGAGCACGCGGTGGCACTTGTGTATATATACATGTTTTAGTGCCCAAAAAAACCCACAAAAAATACAAAAAAAACCCAAAAAAACAAAAAAGGGCCTGGAAAAATGTTTGGAGTGTCCCCCAGATCAGGGGGCACTTGATTTATTGTTTGATTTTGTTTCCAATGAAAAGAGTTGCAGAGCTGTTGGAAAAACAGCTCTGGGCCCTGACTCCGTTAGGTGTGTCGAGGAGGCTCAAGCACGTGGGGAGATCCCGTCCGAACTGACCCCCGTCCGGACGGAATTCCTCATCGGCGCCAAACCCCGAAACCTCCCTCGGGAGCCGGCGCCTCACAACTTGAGCCGCCTCGGGGAAATCCCCTCCGTGCCTTTCAGTTCTGCGCGGAGGGGTTTCCTGTACGGGCTGCTCCTGCACACTCTCAACTTTGCCATCCTCGCCGGCCGTCCAGACACGCCATGGCGTACCATCTTGCCGTCTGGAGGAGGCGGGGGTCCCCGATGGAGTGCACTCTACACGGGAGTCCTCCCACTATTCATCGGGTACTTGGCCTGGAGGGTGGTGCACGGAGTAGTCCCGTGCAATAAATTTTTAAGTCGGTTCACGGACTCCCAGGCCGCCTGCAATCTCTGCGGTCTGGAAGAGTCTGTGTTCCATGTTTTTATGGAGTGTGCGAGGTTGCAGCCCCTGTTTTATTATTTAAAGGGGCTGCTCCTCAATTTCTGGTTGCACTTCAGTCCCACACTCCTGATCTTTGGGCACCTGTGCGGAGGGGAGCGGGTAGGTCCGAGGGCCTCGTCGTCGGACTGCTCCTGGGCACGGCCAAGGGCGCCATCAGCCGTTCCAGGCAGCGGGCGGTCGAGGGGGTCGTTCAGCTTGACTGCCTGCCTCTCTTCTGCGCCTACATCCGCGCCAGGGTGTCCTTAGAGATGGAGCACGCGATGTCCACCGGTACGCTCGTGGCCTTCCGCGAGAGGTGGGCGCCGGAGGGACTGGAGTGCATCATCACCCCCGGCAACCAAATTTTAATTTGATTTTATATGTTTTAAAGTTTAATTTGTTTTTATTGCCAGTTTTAGGTTCCCCCCAGTCAGGGAGCACTTGTATAATTTGCCTCTTGGTGCCTTAAAAAAAAACACCAAAAAAACAAAAAAGGGCACCTGAAAAGTGTTTGGAGTGTCCCGTTCCCCCCCCCCCCCCCCCCCCCCACTCCCTTTAATAAGGGGGCACTTGATTTAACTGTTTATTTTTGTTTTGCAATAAAAGAGTTGTAGAGCTGTTGGAAAAACAGCTCTGGGCCCTGACTCCGTTAGATGTGTCGAGGAGGCTTAAGCACGCGGGGCGATCCCGTCCGAACTGACCCCCGGCCGGATGGAATTCCTCATCGGCGCCAACCCCCGAAACCTCCCTCGGGAGCCGGTGCATCACAACTTGAGCCTCCTCGGGAAAATCCCCTCTGTGCTTTTCAGTTTTGCGCGGAGGGGTTTCCTGTACGGGCTGCTCCTGCACACTCTCAACTTTGCCATCCTCGCCGGCCGTCCGGACACGCCATGGCGCACCATCTTACCCTCTGGAGGAGGCGGGGGTCCCCGATGGAGTACACTCTACGCGGGAGTCCTCCCACTGTTTATCGGGGACTTGGCCTGGAGGGTGGTGCACAGAGCAGTCCTGTGCAACAAATTTTTAAGTCGGTTCACGGGCTCCCAGGCTGCCTGCAATTTCTGCAGTCTGGAGGAGTCTGTGTTCCACGTTTTTATTGAATGTACGAGGTTGCAGCCCCTATTCCATTATTTAAAGGGGCTGCTCCTCAATTTCTGGCTGCACTTCAGTCCCACACTCCTAATCTTTAGGCACACTGTGCGGAGGGAAGTGGGTAGGTCTGAGGGCCTCCTCGTAGGACTGCTCCTGGGCATGGCCAAGGGGGCCATCAACCGGTCCAGGCAGCAGGCGGTCGAGGGGGTCGTTCAGCCTGACTGCCTGCCTCTCTTCCGCGGTTACATTCAAGCCAGGGTTTCCCTGGAGATGGAGCACGCGGTGTCCACCGGTACGCTCGCGGCCTTCCGTGAGAGGTGGGCGCCAGAGGGACTGGAGTGCATCATCACCCCCGGCAACCAAATTTTTATTTGAACCACTTAATGTCGAAAGTTTAATTTATTTATTTGTCGGTTTAGCGCCCCTTTATGAGGGACACTTGTATTAATGTTCAACTAAAAATAGTTGTAGAGCTGTTGAATTGTGAGTGGCTTAGCCAGTCACGTGATGCTCACAAGACTCAATAAAACCCCAGCCAGTTGGGTTCGGGGTTCCACGATGAGGCAGGTGGTTGTAAGCCTGATGGATGTGTAGTGTGATTGTTAAAGCTTTGCCAATTAACCAACTAGTTTTTAATAACAATGTGGTGCTATGAATTCTTAAGCAAAGAACCCATGAAGCAAATACATTGCAGTCGGGGCCAGGATTGGGGGGAGATTGGTGAGGGCCTGGAGAGCGGAGTCAGGAGTCAGGCCGGAGATGATAATGGGAAGTACTTACTGTTATGTAAGTAACTATGTAATACTTGCCACCAGAGGGCGCGACTGTTAGAGTCCCAATGATCACCTGCACACATGTGCAGGACCAGTATAAAAGGTTGGCTGCCATGTTGTTTAGGCACTCTGTTGTTTCAATAAAGAAGACTAAGGTCACACTAAGTTTAGCTCATAGTACTCATCCTCATGGAGTTCTTCTATACATAACACTTATCTTTTTTAAGTTTAGCACTTGTTTTCCCGGAGACAGTCAGATCCAAGCCAAATTTGAAGGTGTAACGGAAGCAGGCGTTAGGCTCCGTATTTGAATATGTTAATCTCCGAATGCCTGCTTCAGACGAAGGTAAATAACACCTCTAATTTTGCCCTCTCCAATATGGCGTGCGGCACAGCTTGCACTAGCAGTGGGCGGAAGCGAATCGCACCTCATCTTTTCATTGAAAAGGGCCTGAACAGCCTCTGCTGAGGGGCCAAATTTCAGGCCCACTGCTTTTAAATATTTACAGATGGCTACAGTCAGGCATGCTGCCCAGACATTCCCTGAACAAAATAAAGCGTTTTGGCAGCTGAATTATTCAGCAATTTCTCTGGGATGGAAACATTGAGAAAACTAATTTGACAGTTCGCAACATCATCCGCAAGCAAGAGTACAAGAAGATCATTTCTGAGTAATTACTTACAACAGCGCCACATCAAACATCGCCAATTACCAGTCCCCCTCCCCCCGTCATACTGACTGACCCCAGTGTCCCCCCACCCATACTGACTGATCCCAGTTTCCCCCCCCCATATTGACTGACCCCAGTGTCCCCCCCCATACTGACTGATCCCAGTTTCCCCCCCCATACTGACTGACCCCAGTGTCCCCCCCCATACTGACTGATCCCAGTTTCCCCCCCCATACTGACGGACCCCAGTACCCCCCCCATACTGACCGACCCCAGTCCCCCCCCCATACTGATGGACCCCAGTCCCCCCCCATACTGACTGACCCCAGTCCCACCCATACTGACCGACCCCAGTCCCACCCCACATACTGACCAACCCCAGTTTCCCCCCCATACTGACCAACCCCAGTCCCACCCCACATACTGACTGACCCCAGTCCCACCCCCCATACTGACCGACCCCAGTCCCCCCCATACTGACCGACCCCAGTCCCCCCCCATACTGACCGACCCCAGTCCCCCCCATACTGACCGACCCCAGTCCCCCCCATACTGACCAACCCCAGTCCCCCCCATACTGACCAACCCCAGTCCCCCCCATAGTGACCAACCCCAGTCCCCCCCCATACTGACCGACCCCAGTCCCCCCCCCATACTGACCAACCCCAGTCCCACCCCACATACTGACTGACCCCAGTCCCACCCCCCATACTGACCGACCCCAGTCCCCCCCATACTGACCAACCCCAGTCCCCCCCCATACTGACCGACCCCAGTGTCCCCCCCATACTGACCAACCCCAGTCCCCCCCCATACTGACCGACCCCAGTGTCCCCCCCATACTGACCAACCCCAGTCCCACCCCCCATACTGACCAACCCCAGTCCCCCCCCATACTGACCAACCCCAGTCCCCCCCCCATACTGACCGACCCCAGTGTCCCCCCCATACTGACCAACCCCAGTCCCCCCCCATACTGACCGACCCCAGTGTCCCCCCCATACTGACCAACCCCAGTCCCACCCCCCATACTGACCAACCCCAGTCCCCCCCCATACTGACCAACCCCAGTCCCCCCCCCATACTGACCGACCCCAGTCCCCCCCCATACTGACCAACCCCAGTGTCCCCCCCCATACTGACCGACCCCAGTCCCCCCCCATACTGACCGACCCCAGTGTCCCCCCCATACTGACCAACCCCAGTCCCCCCCCATACTGACCAACCCCAGTCCCCCCCCCATACTGACCGACCCCAGTCCCCCCCCATACTGACCGACCCCAGTCCCCCCCCATACTGACCAACCCCAGTCCCCCCCCATACTGACTGACCCCAGTCCCACCCCCATACTGACCGACCCCAGTCCCCCCCCATACTGACCGACCCCAGTCCCCCCCCCATACTGACCAAACCCAGTCCCCCCCCCATACTGACCGACCCCAGTCCCCCCCCCCATACTGACCGACCCCAGTCCCACCCCCATACTGACCGACCCCAGTCCCCCCCCATACTGACCGACCCCAGTCCCCCCCCCCATACTGACCAACCCCAGTCCCCCCCCCATACTGACTGACCCCAGTCCCACCCCCATACTGACCAACCCCAGTTTCCCCCCCATACTGACTGACCCCAGTCCCCCCCCATACTAACCGACCCCAGTGTCCCCCACATACTGACCAACCCCAGTCCCGCCCCATACTGACCGACCCCAGTCCCCCCCCCCATACTGACCAACCCCAGTCCCCCCCCATACTAACCGACCCCAGTGTCCCCCACATACTGACCGACCCCAGTCCCCCCCCATACTGACCAACCCCAGTCCCCCCCCATACTAACCAACCCCAGTCCCCTCCCCATACTGACCGAACCCAGTTTCCCCCCCATACTGACCGACCCCAGTCCTCCCCCCATACTGACCGACCCCAGTTCCCCCCCCCCATACTGACCGACCCCAGCCCCCCCCCATACTGACTGACCCCAGTCCCCCCCCATACTGACCGACCCCAGTCCCCCCCCCATACTGACCAACCCCAGTCCCCCCCCCATACTGACTGACCCCAGTCCCCCCCCCATACTGACCGACCCCAGTCCCCCCCCCATACTGACCAACCCCAGTCCCCCCCCCATACTGACCGACCCCAGTTTCCCCCCCATACTGACCGACCCGTCCCCCCCATACTGACCGACCCCAGTCCCCCCCCATACTGACCGACCCCAGTTCCCCCCCCCCATACTGACCGACCCCAGTCCCCCCCCCCCATACTGACCGACCCCAGTTCCCCCCCCCATACTGACCGACCCCAGTCCCCCCCCATACTGACCGACCCCAGTCCCCCCCCATACTGACCGACCCCAGTCCCCCCCATACTGACCAACCCCAGTCCCCCCCCATACTGACCGACCCCAGTCCCCCCCCATACTGACCGACCCCAGTCCCCCCCATACTGACCGACCCCAGTCCCACCCCACATACTGACCGACCCCAGTCCTCCCCCCATACTGACCGACCCCAGTCCCCCCCCCATACTGACCGACCCCAGTCCTCCCCCCATACTGACCAACCCCAGTCCCCTCCCATACTGACCGACCCCAGTCCCCCCCCATACTGACCAACCCCAGTCCCCCCCCCATACTGACGGACCCCAGTCCCCCCCCCATACTGACTGACCCCAGTGTGTCCCCCCCATACTGACTGACCCCAGTCCCCCCCCATACTGACCGACCCCAGTCCCCCCCCCATACTGACCGACCCCAGTCCCACCCCATACTGACCGACCCCAGTCCCCCCCCCATACTGACCAACCCCAGTCCCCCCCCATACTGACCGACCCCAGTCCCACCCCATACTGACCGACCCCAGTTCCCCCCCCCATACTGACTGACCCCAGTCCCCCTCCCATACTGACCGACCCCAGTCCCCCCCCATACTGACCGACCCCAGTCCCCCCCCCATACTGACCAACCCCAGTCCCCCCCCATACTGACTGACCCCAGTCCCACCCCACATACTGACCGACCCCAGTCCTCCCCCCATACTGACCGACCCCAGTCCCCCCCCCCATACTGACCGACCCCAGTCCTCCCCCCATACTGACCAACCCCAGTCCCCTCCCATACTGACCGACCCCAGTCCCCCCCCATACTGACCAACCCCAGTCCCCCCCCCATACTGACGGACCCCAGTCCCCCCCCCATACTGACTGACCCCAGTGTGTCCCCCCCATACTGACTGACCCCAGTCCCCCCCCATACTGACCGACCCCAGTCCCCCCCCCATACTGACCGACCCCAGTCCCACCCCATACTGACCGACCCCAGTTCCCCCCCCCATACTGACTGACCCCAGTCCCCCCCCCATACTGACCGACCCCAGTCCCCCCCCATACTGACCGACCCCAGTCCCACCCCATACTGACCGACCCCAGTTCCCCCCCCCATACTGACCGACCCCAGTCCCCCCCCCATACTGACCGACCCCAGTCCCCCCCCATACTGACCGACCCCAGTCCCCCCCCCATACTGACCAACCCCAGTCCCCCCCCATACTGACCAACCCCAGTCCCCCCCCATACTGACCGACCCCAGTCCCCCCCCATACTGACCGACCCCAGTCCCCCCCCATACTGACCGACCCCAGTCCCCCCCCATACTGACCGACCCGTCCCCCCCATACTGACCGACCCCAGTCCCCCCCCCATACTGACCGACCCCAGTCCCCCCCCATACTGACCGACCCCAGTCCCACCCCCATACTGACCGACCCAGTCCTCCCCATACTGACCAACCCCAGTCCCCCCCCATACTGACCAACCCCAGTCCCCCCCCATACTGACCAACCCCAGTCCCCCCCCATACTGACCGACCCCAGTCCCCCCCCATACTGACCAACCCCAGTCCCCCCCCATACTGACCGACCCCAGTCCCCCCCCATACTGACCGACCCCAGTCCCCCCCCCATACTGACCGACCCAGTCCTCCCCCATACTGACCCCAGCCCCTCCCTCCTCCCCATACTGACTGACCCCAGTCCCTCCCTCCCTGTCATACTGACTGACCCCAGTCCCCCCACCCATACTGACTGACCCCAGTGTCCCCCCCCCATACTGACTGACCCCAGTGTCCCCCCATACTGACTGACCCCAGTGTCCCCCCCCATACTGACTGACCCCAGTGTCCCCCCACCCATACTGACTGACCCCAGTCCCCTCCCCATACTGACTGACTCCAGTGTCCCCCCATACTGACTGACCCCAGTGTCCCCCCCCATACTGACTGACCCCAGTGTCCCCCCCATACTGACTGACCCCAGTGCCCCCCCACCCATACTGACTGACCCCAGTCCCCTCCCCATACTGACTGACTCCAGTGTCCCCCCCATACTGACCCCAGCCCCCCCCCCCACCCCGCATACTGACTGACCCCAGGTCCTGCCTCCCCACCCCCCATACTGACCGACCCGAGTCTCTGGGGAAGAAGTTGATTTCCCACATGAATGGTTGATGTAAGCTGACGGTTTGAAACTCTGAATGGTAGCTCATGTTTGGCCATATGAGACAGGCGCTGAAAATCCGGTGTGGGAAACTGTTTCCAGTAGCTAACCTGGGACAAATATTTTGTAATAACAGACAAAATTATAACAGAGGAATTGCGAGACAATAAAAAAAACAGGTCCATCTTGTCCCCCTTCTACCAACCTGTTAGTCACATGTCTAATTATCGCAATCAATCTCCATCAATTGGTCTAGAACATGAGGTGTGGAGACCCCCAGTGGAGGAGACCCCCAGTGGAGGAGAACCCCAGTGGAGGAGACCCCCAGTGGAGGAGAACCCCAGTGGAGGAGAACCCCAGTGGAGGAGACCCCCAGTGGAGGAGAAACCCAGTGGAGGAGACCCCCAGTGGAGGAGAACCCCAGTGGAGGAGACCCCCAGTGGAGGAGAAACCCAGTGGAGGAGACCCCCAGTGGAGGAGAAACCCAGTGTGGACCATCGTTCCCAGGTCACTCGTTCCTCTCAAGCTACACTCACTCCACATTACAGTCCCCACCTTATTCATCATTCAAACTGCCAGTCACTTCTAGCGACCATAAAGCGATAACCATTAACCATTTGCATACTGTCAGTTCAAAGTTGCTAGTTATAGTGTGTCAAGTGCTGCATTTCATCCGGGCAGATTCAGCTGTGTTTTTTGGTTTTTGATATACACATGGAATACTGATGCGAGTTTTTCTAAATAACCTATCTTTAATAAAAATAGGAACGTGATGCAGAATAATCTCAGCAGCTGAAATGTAGTGCCCGAATGAGGGGTTTGGGTTGTTTAAATGCTTGTTCAATGAAGGAATGTGGTTTTCTCTTTTCTCTAGGTCTTGCTAAGAATGACAGGCACTGCTCTTCTAGTTTCCTGAACACCATGCTCTGAGTGAGGTTAGTGCTGCGGAGCTCGGGGTCCTTGGTCAGGTCGAGGGTCAGGTCGAGGGTCGGGTCGAGGGTCAGGTCGAGGGACAGGTCGATGGTCAGGGCGAGGGACAGGTCGATGGTCAGGGCGAGGGTCAGTTCGTGGGTTAGGTCGAGGGTCAGGTCGAGAGTCCAGCAGTAAGGTGGTTCGTTCAGGTAACAGTTCATCGAGCTACAGCTGTTGCTGAGCAAAGGCAACATTGTTATAGTGCTACACCTTGTTATACCGGGCATCGTATTTGCTGCCTAGCTCGTATACCGCCTAGCGCGTATACCAGGCATTGCATATACTGCCCATTGTGTATACCATGCATCACGTGTATCGGGCATCGGGTAAACCACCCATCGCGTATACTGGGCATCGCGTGTACCGAGCATCGGGTATACTGCCCATCGCCAATACTGTCCATTGGGTTTACTGCGCATCGTGTATACCGGATATCGCGTATACCGGGCATTGCATATACTAGCCATCGGTTATACCGTACATCACATATACCGGGCATCGTGTATACCGCCCATCGCGTATACTGTGCATTGCAAATACCGGCAAATCCCTTTTGTACGACTGCATCCCCTATAAGCAGTGGGGAGTGTCCTGTATCCAAAATGTTATTTTCTGCTTGAAATCTATGTGTGTCTACCCATCGACCACCCAACCCTGTGTAGTTTCGTCTCATCCTTTCTTGCACCTTGTCCTCTATTTCAATTCTTCTCAAGCCCAATGACTAACTCCTCACTAATAGCAAGGAGGGACTCTCTGTCTCTCTCTCTCCCTTTTCAAAATTCATTCCCTTCGAGTTGATTTAAAAATAGATTTAACTATATTATTTGCAAGGCATTAAGTACAGTAAAAGGTGCATAATATGTGGAGGTGTTTCAAGTCACAACTGGAGGCTTACACCTGGGGCTGTCCTTAGGGGGCTTCCGGCAGCAGATCCTCCAGGTGCCCAACGCCCAGGGGGTTGCAGAGTGGCAGGGTGAGAGGAGCGTGCCAGCCACAAGGCCCCATGCACATACTCGCGAAGGAGAGTGCTCTCGAACAACAGGCCCGACCGATCCCCACACCTTAGAAGCAGATTGCATCAGCCCTTAACTGCCTCTGCTTCTGGCACAGGTGCAGCCACAGCCAAACACCCACTGTACCCTTCCGTCTCAAAGTGCTGCGGCTTCAGAAGAACACAACAAGTTGCAGTCCTGGAAAATACAAGCGAAAAAACAGACAATTCCTCGGGGCTGCGTAGAAGCAACATGTGTTGCAATGAGGCCATATTTCCTGATTGTTTGGTACCCAGGAGAATCCATCCAGCCAGCTGCCAATTCGAACTGTATTTATGGGTGTGATAAAATCCTTTTAACAACCTAAAGACCTCGCACCTTCCTGCCAGAGCTGGCCACTGCGAACAGAGGTCAGAGGTCACTTTAAATAGTGCTGATCATTCTCCCATCACACAGGGAGACATTCTCACCCTCGCTCCCTCTCTCCCTCTGTGCTCGGGCTAGCTTTCTGCTCAGGGCTTTCTGCTCAGCTATTTTAAGGCTCTGAGGATACAACCTGGCCCCCCGCAACACCCCCCACCCTCTCTCCCCACGCTGCACTGCAAGTGTTGGAGGTCCATCCACTGGTATGTGTTCAGTTCTGGGCCCCACCCCTCAAGAAGGATATATTGGCCTTGGAGGGATCAGTGCAGATTCACCAGAATGGTACTGGGGCTGAAAGGGTTAAATTATGAGGACAGGTTGCGTAAACTTCGCTTGTATTCCCTTGAGTGTAGAAGATTAAGGGATGATGTAATCGAGATGTGTAAGATGATTAGAGGAATAGATAGGGTAGATAGAGAGAAACTATTTCCTGTGGTAGGGAGGTATCCAGAACAATGAGGCATAAACTTATAATTAGAGCCAGGCCATTCAGGGGTGATGGCAGGAAGCACTTCTTCACACAAAGAGTAAATCTGGAACTCTCTCCCAAAATTCTCCTGAGGCCGGGGGTCAATTGAAAACTTCAAAAGTGTGATTGATAGATTTTTGTTAGGTAAGGGTATTAAGGGATATGGAATCAGGGCGGGTGGATGGAGTTATGATATAGATCAGCCGTGATCTAATTAAATGGCGGGACATGGTCAAGGGGCTGAATGTTCCTATGCCCAGTGATATGAGGTCAGCTCATTACCATAATGTGATGGCGTTCTTGGTGCGCGTCACATGACCCCTTGCGAGCATCCACAGATCACTGGAAGAGCCTGCAAGCCCGCTTGAATCAAACAGTCCGTGTTCAGGCAGACGGGAAAGGTGCAATGATCTCCCTTCGCCCTCCAGATGGGGAGTATGCTCTGCCTGAGCGCACATAAGAAACTCACGGCCTGAACCTCTGGCCTATACACCTGCCACGTGAGACTCCCCACTGGGAGCACGACAGCAGAATGTTAACCCTGCAGTGCCCACCCTCTGACAGCTGTACTTGGAGAATGGTTGTGTGTGTCCGCAAGTGTGGCAGTGTCACACCCGAGCATTCGCGAGCGAATCATGTCCACGTTGACACGTGTGTGGGTGGGACAGCTTCATGCTGCTGCATGTGTGCACGATTGAATCTGTTCCACGTGTGCAAAGGGAATTATGTTTAATTCTCTGTATCAGTCCGGCTTTATACTGGCAAATTGGTGGTTAATAGCCCACAGCCACCGACTGCCAACCAGTGCCCTGCCGATCGGGCACCCTTCATCGGAAGAAGACAGCAAATGTCAGCAGCTCACTCCAGCATAGCCAAGTCATGCCTGTCCTTATTGGCCATGTTGTTGCTGTTTTGTACGACGGGAAAAGCTTATAACGGGATGTCTACTTTGGCTGTCCATTCGACGGCCTGCTGAGATGCCGCGAGGAGAAATGAGGTGCCTCCTGCAGCAGAGCTCAGTGGGCAGGTTGATGTGACGTGTTCCACGGTCTGGGACTCAGGGCCACTGTCGCACTTTGGGTGGTCCCTCACCTTCCACAGGTGGGGCAAGTGGCCACATTGTCCGTGCCCTGCGCGGATTGGGTCAAGCGCTGCCCGCTGTCTACTGGGATGTCAAAGCTCGGGACCTCTGCTGTCGGGTCAGTGATGAGCTGTTGGTTCTTTATTTAAGTGAGAGATAGACAATTTCTTAACCGATAAGGGAATAAGGGGTTATTGGGATCGGGCAGGGAAGTGGACCTGAGTCCATGATCGGATCAGCCATGATCGTATTAAATGGCGGAGCAGGCTCGAGGGGCAAATGGCCTCCTCCTGCTCCTATTTCTTATGTTCTTATTTATGTTGCTTACATCCCACGATTCCGTCCACCTGGATAGTGGGTCGACCCCAGCTGCGTGAATATTTCTGCCGTTTCCCAGAAAGGCCGGCATGATTTTAAGCGCTTTCATGGTGTGTTTATCGAGTCTTGGTGAATGGCAAGGTCAGTGTGGCTCACGATTCTTCCATCTCGCAGAGCACAGAGGCATCTCGGCGAAAGGCAGGCGGGAAAAGGTGGGACAGGACCGGGAGCCACTCATCTGCAGCGGGCTGGAGTGGAACACCGTCCTCAGGGCAGCGTTTAACTGCTTGCCCACCATGACACAAAGATTAGTGGGAAAGTGGGTTGTGTAGAGGACACAGAGAGGCTGCAGAGAGATTTAGATAGGTTAAGCGAATGGACTAAGGTTTGGCAGATGGAATACAATGTCGGAAAGTGTGAGGTCATCCACCTTGGAAAAAAACACAGTAAAAGGGAATATTATTTGAATGGGGAGAAATTACAACATGCTGTGGTGCAGAGGGACCTGGGGGTCCTTGTGCATGAATCCCAAAAAGTTAGTTTGCAGGTGCAGCAGGTAATCAGGAAGGCGAATGGAATGTTGGCCTTCATTGCGAGAGGAATGGAGTACAAAAGCAGGGAGGTCCTGCTGCAACTGTATAGGGTATTGGTGAGGCCGCACCTGGAGTACTGCGTGCAGTTTTGGTCACCTTACTTAAGGAAGGATATACTAGCTTTGGAGGGGGTACAGAGACGATTCACTCGGCTGATTCCGGAGATGAGAGGGTGACCTTATGATGATAGATTGAGTAGACTGGGTCTTTACTCGTTGGAGTTCAGAAGGATGAGGGGTGATCTTATAGAAACATTCAAAATAATGAAAGGGATAGACAAGATAGAGGCAGAGAGGTTGTTTCCACTGGTCGGGGAGACTAGAACTAGGGGGCACAGCCTCAAAATACGGGGGAGCCAATTTAAAACCGAGTTGAGAAGGAATTTCTTCTCCCAGAGGGTTGTGAATCTGTGGAATTCTCTGCCCAAGGAAGCAGTTGAGGCTAGCTCATTGAATGTATTCAAATCACAGATAGATAGATGTTTAACCAATAAGGGAATTAAGGGTTACGGGGAGCGGGCGGGTAAGTGGAGCTGTGTCCACGGCCAGATCAGCCATGATCTTGTTGAATGGAGGAGCAGGCTCGAGGGGCTAGATGGCCTACACCTGTTCCTAATTCTTATGTTCTTATGTCTGCGTGTGGCCACTGCAGCATCAGCAGTATTCTGCAGCTGTGTAGACCAGGGCTGGGATCAAGCAGGACTGTGTCATCACCCCTGTTATGTCCGTATACTCTACTGCAAATCAACATGAGGCACATACTGGAGACAAGGTCACTCTGTGACCTGTACCTTTATTCACAGGACCAAGGAGTGATGACCCTGCGTGGGATCTCCCTTTATATACCTGGATGACCAGGTGAGGTGTGTCTCCCACAAGTTCACCCCCTGTGGTCAAGATGTGCATTCCTTAGGTGTACACAGTGTACAGTGTTGTTACATGAAGGTTACAGTTACATGAAGATTACATACATGACATCACCTCCCCCCCAACATCTTTGGGTCAAAGATTGAGTCTTTCAGGCAGTCGACGCTCTCTCGTAGAGCGCCGCAGTTGGGGCTCTGGTTGTTGAGCCTTGGCATGCGTTTTTGTCACCTGTGGTGATTCCGGCTCGTCCGGGCTGGCCGCAGGGACTGTGCATGTTGCTGACGGTTCTTGTTGCTCGTTCACTGGTGGTGGTGTGGGCAGCATCTCATGATGTTCCTCAGGTTCCTCAGTGTCTATGCTGAACCTTTTCTTTACTTGGTCCAGATGCTTGCGGCATATCTGCCCATTGTTGAGTCTGACCACTATGACCCTATTCCCCTCTTTACCAATTACAGTACACTCGAGCCACTTGGGCCCCACAGCGTGATTAAGAATAAATACAGGGTCATCAATTTCTATACATCTCCCCTTTGAGTTGCGGTCATGGCACTCATTTTGGGACTAGCGCTTGCCCTCAACAATGTCTGACAGGACTGGATGAATGAGAGACAGCCGAGTTTTAAGTGTACGTTTCATAAGTAGTTCCGCTGGCGGGGCTTCCATGAGCGAATGCGGTCGGGACCTATAGGCCAGCAGGAGGCGTGATAGGTGGCATTGAAGAGAGGGTCCTTGAATCCGGAGCATGCCTTGTTTTATGATTTGGACCGCACATTCCACCTGGCCATTGGAGGCCGGCTTGAACAGTGCTGTCCTGACATGTTTGATGCCATTACCCGACATGAATTCCCGGAATGGGCCATTGTCGCTAACCAGGATGTCTGGCAAGCCGTGGGTCGCAAAGACCGCATACAGACTCTCCACTGTGGTGGATGTCGTGCACGAATTCAATATGATGCACTCGATCCATTTCGAGTACGCATCAACAACAATGAGAAACATTTTCCCCTTGAACGGGCCCGCGTAGTCTACGTGAATACATGACCATGGCTTGGTGGGCCAGGGCCACGGGCTGAGTGGGCCCTCCCTGGGGGCATTGCCCAGCTGGGCACACGTTGTGCACCTGCAAACACAGTGTTCCAGGTCTTCATCAATTCCCGGCTACAAACGTGTGACCGGGCAATGGCCTTTATTAGCACAATGCCTGGGTGTTCGCTGTGGTGTTCCCTGATGAATGCTTCCCTTCCCTTCTGGGGCATAACTACCCAGCTGCCCCATTGTAGGCAGTCGGCTTGGATGGAGAGTTCATCCATCTGTCTGTGAAACGGTCTGACCTCTTCAGGGCATGCACCGTGTGCGGGCGCCCAATCCCCAGTCAGGACACTTTTTTTAATCAAGGATCGGAGGGGATCTCTGTTTGTCCAGGTTTTGATCTGGTGGGCTGTGATGGGGGAGCCTGCACTGTGAAAGCATCGACAGCCATGACCATCTCGGCACTTTGCTCCGCTGCCCCCTCAGTGGTGGCCAGTGGGAGCCTGCTGAGCGCGTCAGCGCAATTTTCAGTGCCTGGCCGGTGCCGTATGTAGTCATACGCAGCCAGCGTGAGAGCCCATCGCTGTATGCGAGCTGACGCATAGCATTGACAGCTTTGCTGTGGGACAACAGGGATGTTAACGGCTTGTGGTCCGTTTCTAACTCGAACCTTCTGCCAAAAAGGTACTGGTGCATCTTTTTCACCCCGTAGGCACATGCGAGTGCTTCCTTTTCAACCATCCCATATCCCTGTTCTGCTTGGGAGAGTGACCTGGAGGCATAAGTCACAGGTTGGAGTTGGCCCTCATCATTACTCTGCTGCAACACGCACCCAATCCCATAGGATGATGCATCGCATGTCAAAACCAATTTCTTACAGGGGTTGTGCAGAGTCAGCAGCTTGTTAGAACAAAGCAGGTTCCGCGCCCGACTGAAAGCCCGTTCCTGACAGTCCCCCCAAAACCAATCGCAACCCTTACGCAGGAGCACGTGTAGCGGCTCCAACAACATGTTTAAGTTCGGCAGAAAGTTCCCGAAAACGTTCAACAGTCCCAGAAATTAACGCAACTCCGATGTGTTGCCGGGCCAGGGCGCGCGACGGATCGCCTCTGTTTTGGATTCGGTAGGCCGAATCCCGTCTGCGGTAATCCTCCTGCCCAAAAACTCGACCTCTGGGGCCAAAAACTCACACTTGGACTTCTTTAGTCGCAGGCCTACCCGCTCCAGTCGGCGTAGCACCTCCTCCAGGTTGTGGAGGTATTCCTTGGTGTCGCGACCTGTGATAAGGATGTCGTCATGAAATACGATTGTTCCAGGGATGGATTTGAGCAGGCTTTCCATGTTCCTTTGAAAGATAGCGGCTGCTGAACGAATGCCAAACAGACACCTGTTGTAGACAAACAGCCCCTTGTGCGTGGTGATGGTGGTCAGTGATACACAGTATAAATGCACACGAGGCCCATGCTTGAGAGAAGGTCAATCTATCACTTGTCCTTTATTCCTTAGCACTCAAGTGCTGGAAGCGGGTGGAGCTTCCCCTTTTATATCTTAAGGTCCAGGTTAGGAGTGTCTCCCACAAGTTCACCACCTAGTGGTCAGTGTTCTCACAGTGTACAACTTAGGTCAGATTATACATGGGTTACAATGCTGGTTGAATACATGACATCACCTCCCCCCCCCAAAGTCTTATTGGGATCACAGGTTGAGTCTCTCTGGTGGTTTACGCTCCCTTGTAGAGCGCCTGAGTTGGAGCTCCGGTTGTTGGGCGCTGGCCTGAGTGTCTGCTGTTTGCGGTGCCTCAGGCCTATCCAGACTGCCCACAGTGACTGGGCTCTCCTCCTTTTGGTTCCGGTGTTCGGTCACCTGTGTAGGAGTGAACTCTATATCGTGTTCTTCCTCTGCTTCTTCTATGGGGTTGCTGAACCTCCTTTTTGTTTGATCCACATGTTTGCGGCAGATTTGTCCATTGGTAAGTTTAACTACCAGAATCCTATTTCCCTCTTTGGCAACCACAGTGCCTGCGAGCCATTTCGGCCCTGCAGCGTAGTTGAGGACAAAAACAGGGTAATTTACATCAATACATCGCCCTCTCGCATTCCTGTCATGGTAGTCATATTGTGACTGGCGCCTGCTCTCGACAATTTATTTCATGGTGGGGTGTATAAGGGATAACCGAGTTTTGAGCGTCCTTTTCATTAGCAGCTCTGCGAGTGGAAGCCCTGTGAGCGAATGTGGTCGGGATCTGTAGGCCAACAGGAGGCGTGATAAGTGGCTTTGTAGGGAACTCCCTTGGAATCTGAGCAACCCCTGTTTGATTATCTGCACTGCTCGTTCTGCCTGGCCGTTTGAGGCCGGCTTGAACAGTGCCATTCTGATATGGTTGATTCCATTGCCTTCATCATGACAATGCCCGGGTGCTCATTGTGGAGTTCTCTGATGAACACCTCTCTGCCCATCTGGGGCATGACTACGCGGTTTTCCCATAGTAGGCAATCGGCCTGAATCGAGAGTTCATCCCTGCGCCTGTGAAATGGTTTAAATTCCTCAGGGAATGCCCTGTACGTGGCTGCCCAGTCCCCATTCAGGACACATTTTTTGATTAGAGACAATAGCGGGTCTCTATTTGTTCAGACTTTAATCTGACGGGCTGTCACGGGTGAGCCTTCGCTTCCGAAAGCTTCAACAGCCATGACCATCTCAGCACCATGCTCGGTAGCCCCCTCAGTGGTGGCGAGTGGGAGCCTGCTGAGTGCATCGGTGCAGTTTTCGGTGCCCGGTCTGTGCCGAATTGTGTAGTCATCGGCGGCTAACGTGAGTGCTTACCTCTGTATCCGGGCCGATGCGTTTGCATTTATGGCTTTGTTGTCGGCCAAAAGGGATGTTAGGGTTTTGTGATTTGTCTCCAGCTCAAATTTCCTGCCAAACAGGTACTGGTGCATTTTCTTTACCGCATATACACATGCGAGCGCCTCCTTTTCTACCATCCCGTAGCCCCTTTCTGCCTGGGACAGACTCAAGTGCTGGAAGTGGGTGGAGCTTCCCCTTTTATATCTGAAGGTCCAGGTTAGGAGTGTCTCCCACAAGTTCACCACCTAGTGGTCATTGTTCTCACAGTGTATAACTTAGGTCAGATTATACATGGGTTATAATGCTGGTTGAATACATGACAGTCAGTAGCTTGGATTCTTCGACCAGTTCTTGGGTCACGTAGGCCGAAGTGAGATCCAACTTGGTGAACAGCTTGCCGCCTGCCAGTGTGGCAAAAAGATCCTCCGCTCTCGGAAGCGGGTATTGGTCTTGTACTGACACTCGGTTGATGGTGGCCTAGTAGTCGCCACAGATCCTGACCGAGCCATCCGTTTTTAGGACAGGGACGATGGGGCTTGCCCAGTTGCTGAATTCAACGGGCAAAATTATGCCCTCTCTTAGCAACCTGTCCAACTCACTCTCAATTTTCTCCCGCATCACATACGGCACAGCTCTGGCTTTGTGGTGCACTGGTGTGGCGTCCGGGGTGATGCGTATCACTACTTTGGGACCTTTGAAAGTACCGACACCAGGTTGAAATAGTGACTCAAAATTTTGTAGGACCTGTGAGCATGAACTTGGCTCCACAGATGAAATGGCGTGCACATCCCCCCATTTCCAGTTCATCTCGGCTAGCCAGCTCCTCCCCAAAAGCGCGGGACTTTTTCCTGGGACAATCCAGAGTGACAGCTGGTTCTCTGATCCATTATGTGTGACCACCAACATTGCACTGCCTAGCACTGGGATGATCTCTTTGGTGTACGTCCGTAATTGCGTGTCAATGTGTTCTAGTTTGGGTCTGCTAGCTCTGAGTGGCCACAGTTTCTCGAATTGTTGAACACTCCTAAGTGACTGGCTGCCTCCTGTGTCCAGCTCCATGCGTACTGGGATGCTGTTTAACAGTACTCTCATCATCATCGGTGGCATCTTTGTGTGTGAGCTGTGGATGTTTGCCACCTGAACCCGCTGAACTTCAGCATCCATTGCTGTGTCCCAGGCATAACCCTGCCTTGCAGACCCCTCTTGTGGTTCATCCGCTTCGTAAACCAGCCTCGCTGCGGGCTTCCTGCACATTCTAGCTAAATGTCCACTGAAGTTATAATTTCTGCAGATAAATTGTTGAAACCTGCAGGTTTTCGCAGCATGTCTGCCCCCGCACCTCCAGCAGGAGCTGAGATTGTTGTGAACAAAAGAGCTGTTACCAGGCATTCCTCTCTGATTGTCTCTTTGATTACTCTTGAGCACTCTGTTAGTGGGTGTCAATGGCCCCATCCCGGGACGTATTGTCCCTTGTGATGGTGTAATTGTCCGTTCGACCTGCCATTGTCTGTGTTGAGGACCCACCCTAGAGTCTGTTACTGCCTGGTTGGTGTCGAATTGCCCTTGCCTGCCTGCAGGGTTCTGAGTCGCGTTTACCATGTCAACTCCCTGCTCCATCGCTACGTTGGGAGCAGAGTTGCCTCCTCCTCCACTATGAAGGTTTGAGCCATCAACGCCGCTGCTTCCAAGGTCAAGTCCTTGGTCTCAATTAGCTTCCTAAAAATCCCGGCATGACCAATGCCCTCAATGAAGAAATCCCATAACATCTCCCCCCTGCAGGTGTCTGTGAACTTACAGAGGCTGGCCAAGCGCCGAAGGTCCGCAACAAAGTCCGGTATGCTCTGCCCTTCCCGACGTTGGTGCGTATAGAATCGGTGTCGGGCCATGTGTATACTCTGCCGGTTTGAGGTGCTCACTGATCAGTTTGCTGAGCTCCTCAAAAGTCTTGTCCGCCAGCTTCTCGGGTGCGACCAGGTCTTTCATCAGCGCATACGTCTTAGGTCCACAGCTGGTCAGTAGATGCGCCCTTCGCTTCTCAGCCGCTGCCGCTCCCAGCCAGTCCTTCGTGACAAAGCTCTGCTGGAGCCTCTCAACAAAATTGTCCCAGTCCTCACCAACACAGTACCGTTCCTCTGTGCTACCGGTGGCCATTCTCGTGAGTCGTTGATTCCCGTTTCTCGTCGCCAAATGTTGTGTCCTTAAACTCTACCGCAAATCAACATGAGGCACATACTGGAGACAAGGTCACTCTGTGACCTGTACCTTTATTCACAGGACCAAGAAGTGATGACCCTGCGTGGGACCTCCCTTTATATACGTGGATGACCAGGTGAGGAGTGTCTCCCATAAGTTCACCCCCTGTGGTCAAGGTGTGCATTTCTTCGATGTATACAGTGTACAGTGTTGTTACATGAAGGTTACAGTTACGTGAAGATTATATACATGACAGCCCCAACCTCCTTCTCAATCTGCCTCGCTGCCATGCTCCACCTCACAGTCAACAAGCTGGAGTGGAACTAAACTACAGAACCAGTGGGAAGCTGTTCAGTCTTTGCCGTCTCCAGGCCAGGTCCAAGACCACTCCAACTTCTGTCGTCGAGCTACAGTACGTGGACGACACCTGAGTCTGCGACATACAGAGGCTGAACTCCAGGATATAGTCAACGTATTTACTGAGGCGTACAAAAGCATGGGCCTTACGCCAAACATCCGTAAGACAAAGGTCCTTCACCAGCCTGTCCTCGCCGCACAGCACTGCCCCCCAGTCATCAAGATCCACGGCGCGGCCTTGGACAACGTGGATCATTTCCCATACCTCGGGAGCCTTTTATCAACAAAAGCATACATAGATGAGGAGATTCAACACTGCCTCCAGTGCACCAGTGCAGTCTTTGGCCGCATGAGGAAAAGAATGTTCAAAGACCAGGCCCTCAAACCTACCACCAAGCTCATGGTCTACAGGGCTGTAGTAACACCCGCCCTGCTGTATGGCTCAGAGACATGGACCATTTACAGCAAACACCTCTAGTCACTTGAGAAATACCATCAACGATGTCTCTGCAAGATCCTACAAATCCCCTGGGAGGACAGACGCACCAACATTAGCGTCCTCGACCAGGCCAACATCCCCAGCATTGAAGCACTGACCACACTTCATCAACTCCGATGGGCAGGCCATATCGTTTGCATGCCACACACGAGACTCCCAAAGCAAGCGCTGTACTTGGAACACCTACACGGCAAATGAGCCAAAGATGGGCAGAGGAAATGTTACAAGGACACCCTCAAAGCCTCCCTGATAAAGTGCAACTTCCCCACCGACACCTGGTAGCCCCTGGCCAAAGACCACCCTAAGTAGACAGGCGCTGAGCACCTCGAGTCTCATCGTCGAGAGCATGCAGAAATCAAGCGTAGGCAGTGGAAAGAACGTGCGGCAAACCAGTCCCACCCTCCCTTACCCTCAACGACTATCTGTCCCACCTGTGGCAGGGACTGTGGCTCTCGTATTGGACTGTTCAGCCACCTAATGACTCATTCTAAGAATGGAAGCAAGTCTTCCTCGATTCCGAGGGACTGCCTATGATGATGATGATGTTGATCTGTTCTGGCTGTGCTTCCCCTCGGGACTTCCCACTGAGTTTCCAGACCCGGCTTACCCTGGTTTTTACCTTTTGACCAGTATTTGTGAGTTGAGGCCAATGGGTGAGAGTCTTGTTATGTATGCAAACCTCACCAATGTGTAAGACTTGTCACCAGGGGGCACACCTGTGGGAGACCTAAGGGTCACCTGTGCACCCTGGGCAAGCAGGTATAAAAGACAATCCACCATGCTGCTTCCTCACTCTGGAGTTACATTGAAGAGATCAAGGTCACAATGGTTTGAGCTTACAACACAGTCTTGTGGAGTTATTCTGAACACAATACTCGTCTGCACTCTTTATTGAACCAGGATTGGTGTCCTGGCTTGATGGTAATGGTACAGTGAGGGATATGCCAGGCCTTGAGGTTATGGTGGAATATAATTCTGCTGCTGCTGATAGCCCACAGGGCCTCATGGATGCTCAGTTTTGAACTGCTAGATCTGTTCTGAATCTACCTCATTTAGCACGGTGGTAGTGCCACACAATATGATGGAGGCTGTCCTCAATGTGAAGACGGGACTTCGTCTCCATGATGACAGTGCGGTGGTCACTGCTACCAGTGCTGTCATAGACAGATGTATCTGCGGCAGGTAGATTGGTGAGGGCGAGGTCAAGTAGGTTTTTCCCTCGTATTGATTCTCTCACCACCTGCTGCAGGCCCAGTCTGGCAGCTATGTCCTTCAGGACTCAGCCAGCTCGGTCAGTAGTGGTGCTACCGAGCCACTCTTGGTGATAGACATTGAAGTCCCCCACCCAGAGTACATTCTGTGCCCTTGCTATCCTCCGGGCTTCTTCCAAGTGGTGTTGAACATGGAGGAGTACGGATTCATCAGCTGAGGGAGGGTGGTAGGTGGTAATCAGCAGGAGGTTTCCTTGCCCATGCTTGTCCTGAAGCCATGAGACTTCATGGTGTCTGGAGTCAATGTTGAGGACTCCCAGGGCCACTCCCTCCCGAAATATCCCACTGTGCTGCCACCCCTGGTGGGTCTGTCCTGCTGGTGGGACAGGACATACCCAGGGATGGTGATGGAGGAGTCTGGGACATTGGCTGAAAGGCATGATTCTGTGAGTGTGACTATATCAGGTTGTTGCTTGACTAGTCTGTGGAACAGCTCTCCCAATTTTGACACAAGTCCCCAGATGTTGGTGAGAAGGACTTGGCCGGGTCGGCTGGGTTGGGTGTTGTGTCCGTAGCCGGTGCCGAGGTCAATGCCGGGTGATCCGTCCGGTTTTATCCTTAGTATATTTTTTCGTAGTGATTGTGTACAACTGGGTGGCTCACTGGGCCATTTCAGAGGCCATTTAAGAGTCAAGCTGTGGGTCTGGAGTCACCAATCGGCCAGATCTGGTAAGGACGGCAGATTTCCTTCCCTAAAGGACATTAGTAAACCAGATGGATTTTTACGACAATCCGGTAATTTCATGGGGCTCAAGTTTCGGACGCCCGCTAGAACGGCGCACATTGGAGAGGCCCGCCTAATTTGTAGAACAGAAATTGTGCCGAATACTTACCTCACGATTCTCCGATATCAGTAGGCCCGTTTCCAGCTTGGCGCGGCGCAGCAGGAGCTGCTGGGGGCGGAGCTACAGCCCTACGCCAAAAACAGTGCCGGCAGCTGCGCGCATGCGCAGCGGAGACTGCGCGCGTGCGCAGTAGCTCCTGGCCCTCCCAGCGCGTCCTGTCTCCAGACGACGACCCTATCCCTGGCCGAAGGAACTTCGCCTTTATCCCGGGCCGAGTGGCCTGACAGCCCTTACCACTTCCGCGGCGGCCCGCCCAGCATCTCCTGGGGGCAGGCCCCACCCGAACTCCTTGTCAGTGGCGGGGCCCACCTACCTGTCATCTCGCTGGGGGGAGGCCCTGCCCGAAGTCCTTGGCGTCCTCGGCGGTGGCGGGGCTCACCCGAAGTTCTGGGCGGCGAGCATCTGCTGGGGGCGGACCCCGCTCGAAGTGGTGTCCTCGTTGGCGGCGGGATCCGCCCGAAGTCCTGGATGGCGAGCATCTCCTGGGGGCGGGCCCTGTCTGAAGTCCTCGAAGTCCTCAGTGTCCTCGTCGGTGGTGGGGCCCACCCACCTGACATCTCCTGGGGGGGGGGGCCCGTCCCAGCAGGCTGTTGCAGGGCTCCCGCTGTTGTAATAGGTGAGTAGAAACTTTATATATATTTTTTTATTAATTGATTTTTATTAATTTTTAATTGTTTAATTTCTTTTGATTGATTTATTGGTTGATTTATTGATTTATTGATTTATTTATCATTTATTATTGATGATGGCTCTTTATTTGTAAAAGTGAAGTGTTTAATGTTTGTAAAATCCCTTAACTTCACTCTAACTTCCTTTCCCCCCCATCTCTCGTTCTCGACGCCTAATTTATAAAGTATAGGCAAGGTTTTTCTGAGCGTACAAAAATCTACACTTACTCCATTCTAAGTTAGTTTGGAGTAAGTTTTTGCTGCCTAAACTTGCAAAACAGGCGTAAGTGGCTGGTAACGCCCCCTTTTGAAAAAAAAACTGTTCTAAACGAAACTATTCTAACTCACTAGAACTGGAGCAAACTAAATGCCGAGAATTGTAATTTCTAAGATACTCCATTCTAAACTAATTGCTCCAAAAAAATAGGAGCAACTCGAGCCAAATCTTGAGTCCATGGTCAACATCACTGATACTAGCTTTTTATTCCAGATTTATTACACAAAATTAGGACTCAAGGATTAGGGGTAACATATTAGCATGGATTGAGGGTTGGTTAACGGACAGAAAATAGAGAGTAGGAATAAACGGGTCATTTTTGGGTTGGCAGGCTGTAACTAGTGGGGTACTGCAAGGATCAGTGCTTGGGCCCCAGCTATTCACAATCTACATCAATGATTTGGATGAGGGGACCAAATGTAATATATCCACGTTTGCTGATGATACAAAGCTAGGTGGGAATGTAAGTTGTGAGGAGGATGCAAAGAGGCTTCAAGGGGATAAGTGAATGGGCAAGAACATGACAAAGGGAATATAATGTGGAGAAATGTGAACTTATCCACTTTGGTAGGAAAAATAGAAAAGCAGAGTATTTTTTAAATGGTGAGAGATTGGGAAATGTTGGTGTTCAGAGGGACCTGGGTGTCCTTGTACACGAATCACTGAAAGTTAACATGCAGGTACAGCAAGCAATTAGAAAAGCAAATGGTATGTTGGCCTTTATTACAAGAGAATTTGAGTATAAGAGTAAAGGGGGCCGAAATTACCCACCGCTGGAAACGCACGCGCGCACCCCATTTCTAGTGCTTTTACCGGCGCGGTGGTTGAGGTGGCCTCTTGAGCGAAATTCTGCTCTTTGGTTTTTTTTCATGCGGACCAGAAGTCATTCATAATGGGAGGGGTTGTGCGCCGGTGAGCATACTAGAGGGGCGGAAGTTGGGGCGGGTTTAGTGATCGCCGCTGTCAGTCATCAGCGTAGCGCTGATGACATCATCACGGCGCCGGGTCACCACGGTCCTCCCCTTCACTTAAAGGGGAGAGCCTACCCGATTTTAAAAGTTTGGTCCACTGGGCCACCAGGGAGGGTTTCGGCCGGGCCAGCGGCCTGGCACCCAAGAGGGGATGCAGGCTGCCTGTTGGCGACCCGGCCAAACCCGGGGGCGTAACTGTCGACCCGACATGGCAGTCGGCCGACTAAATAAACAAACATGGCGGCAGTGGCACTGAGTCCTCCCCTTTAATGGGAGCTGCACCGCCATTTCAGAAGGCCACAGCATTACTGCACCCTCTCAAAGAAGCAGGTTTTGGCACCGGCAAAAGATTTTCTCGGCGGAATTTCGCCGTCGGGGAGGAACATCGGTGGTGTGCGCACTTAGGACGGATCGGCAGCAGCGGAGCGGTGAGGGGAGCGGGTTACTGTCGGAATACCGCAGGAGCGCAATTTTGATAATGGCGGCCATTGCCCTCCGCAGCGGGCAGATTTCCGGCAGTAACCGGCCTTAAGGAAAGATGTCTTACTGCAATTATATCGGGCCCTGGTGAGACCGCACCTGGAGTATTGTGTACAGTTTTGGCCTCCTTACCTAAGGAAGGATATACTTGCCATAGAGGGAGTACAACGAAGGTTCACCAGACTGATTCCTGGGATGGGGGGATTGTCCTGTGTGGAGAGATTGAGGAGACTAGGCCTATATTCTCTAGAGTTTAGAAGAATGAGAGGTGATATCATTAAAACATACAAAATTCTCACAGGGCTTGACAGGGTAAATGTAGGGAGGATGTTTCCCCTGGCTGGGGAGTCTAGAACCTGGGGTCACAGTCTCAGAATAAGGGGTCGGCCATTTAGGACTGAGATGAGGAGAAATTTCTTCACTCAGAGGGTGGTAAATCTTTGGAATTCTCTACCCCAGAGGGCTGTGGAGGCTCAGTCTTTGAGAATATCTAAGACAGAGATTGATAGATTTTTGGATCTTAAGGGAATCAAGGGATATGGGGATAGTGCAGGAAAGTGGAGTTGAGGTAGAAGATCAGCCATGATCTTATTGAATGGCGGAGCAGGCTCAAGGGGTCCAATGGCCTACTCCTGCACCTAATTCTTATGTTCTTCTGTCCTACTTGCTTCCTCTAGCCTTGAAGCCTGTGTCAGCAGTGCTCTGTCATCGGCATCTATGAAGATGCGGGATTTGGTGCAGGACATGTCCGCTGAACAGATGTTGCGAACAGCCGGTGGGAGCAGCGACCTGTGGCAGGCTGTTGTTGAGCGTCCATGTTCGGCTGGTCTGGTCACCAAGGTAACGCGGTACTTGTGGTCTGGTCACCAAGGTAACGCGGCACTTGTGCTTACTCCTCAGGGTGTTGATAAGCCTGAGGGTTTGCAGCGTTGGACGATTATTGAAAGCTTCAGTAGCAGCCCTTGGGACGGACAGTGCCATAGGCCGATGACCAGTCTAAGAAGGCAGCTCTGGTCTTCAGCTGCTCCTGGAACCCTGCCTCAGTGTTGGTGGTGAGTGCAGGCCTTGGTCAGAGCAGCTTTTTCCCGCTCTGAAACCAGCCTGCTCATGTGAGAGGGCAGCTTCTACAGCCGCTTTTAACTTGTTAAGGATGATCCGTTAGACCACCTTGTAGGCCGTAGGCAGAAGGGCGATTGATCGGTTAGACCTCATCATCATAGACAGTCCCTCAGAATCGAAGAAGACTTGCTTCCACTCTAAAAATGAGTCCTTAGGTAGCTGAACAGTCCAATAGAAGAGCCACAGTCCCTGTCACAGGTGGGGCAGATAGTTGTTGAGGGTAAGGGAGGGTGGGACTGGTTTGCCGCACGCTCGTTCCGCTGCCTGCGCTTGATTTCTGCATACTCTCAGCGATGAGACTCGAGGTGCTCAGCGCCTTCCCGGATGCACTTCCTCCACTTAGGGTGGTCTTTGGCCAGGGACTCCCAGGTGTCGGTGGGGATGTCGCACTTTATCAGGGAGGCTTTAAGGGTGTCCCTGTAACGTTTCCTATGCCCACCTGGGGCTCGCTTGCCTTGTAGGCCGTAGACAGGAGGGTGATGGGGCATTGGCTGGTTTTCCTGGTTTAAAGCTGGCTATGACTTTGGGGTTATCCCAGTGTCAAGGATCTTGGAGGCAAGTTTTTCCAGCCCCATGCGTCCATTTGGGCTCAGGTTCTAACTCTGGGGAAATGCCATCAATCCCGGCGGTCTTCCCGGACTTGGTGGCTGTCAGCAGTGTCCACCTCTTCGGTGGTGAAGGCTGGCCAAAAGGTGGTGTGCAGAGCGACACGTTACAGAGAGCGTAAGCAGCCTTTTCACTCTGCGTTGGTTTTCGATGGTGGTTGTTGCCTTTGAGTGGATTAGGAGGCGGGGCCACAATAATATCTGCACTGACCTTTGGCGCCTCACGTGGGGGCAGTGAGACAATGCCAAGCTGGTGGAGCAGGCTCCAGGGTTTCCTGCTGGAAATAAATACAGGTCCCGGTGGTTTCTCATCATCGCCCCAATCTGCCTCCGTCTAGGGCGTCCACGAGCGCCGTTGCTGTGTCCGGGCCCTGAGTGACATTGAACTGTGCCAGCAGTCTCTCGCTCTCCTGGGACTGGCATGGCATGGCACGTATTCTTTCCTGCAGCCACGCAGGATGCTTCTGGCGGCCCCCACTCGAGCAAAAGGGCCGCAGTTGTTTGGGGACCGCGGTATTCTCTGGATTGTGTCCTCAACAAATGCTCGTGAAGGTGGCTCATCACCCGACGGAAGTTCCACCATGGTTTCGGGACTGAGGTGACTATTGGCACCTCGGCCCCTGCAGGTACGATGCTGGGTCGGTGTTGTGTGCGGGGAGAGTTCTTCAGGATCTTCCGCGAGCAGGTGAGCGACTGTCTCCGGCTGTGAAACAGAGGCACGCTGAGTGTTCCTTCCGCCAGCGAGCAGAGAAAGGTGCCAGGCTGTTTGGCCCAGTGGGCAGAGGAAACAGTGCCAGACTGTTTGGCACAGTGGGCAGAGGAAATGGTGCCAGGCTGTTTTCCCCAGTAGGCAGAGGAAACGGTGCCAGGCTGTTTGGCCCAGTGGGCAGAGGAAACAGTGCCAGACTGTTTTCCCCAGTAGGCAGAGGAAACGGTGCCAGGCTGTTTGGCACAGTGGGCAGAGGAAATGGTGCCAGGCTGTTTGGCACAGTGGGCAGAGGAAATGGTGCCAGGCTGTTTGGCACAGTAGCCGGGCTGGATATCGGAGGCCAGCGCCCAGAATTCCAGTTGTTCACCTGCTCAGTCCACTTTTTGCTCGCCCCACAGGTAGTGGCAGCTGTTGAAATGGCTGCTGTAGACGGTCGGGTGGTTAGCTGTTGGCAGGGCGATCGTTGACCGTGTCTCCATCGGCTGCTTGACGCGACGGTTAACTTGCCCACTCTGACTGTAATAGAAAACAAGGGAATATCTGCCGGTGGGCTTTCCTCGGCCTCGGTAATTCGCTCGGCCGAAGCGTACGCGGCCGTGCCGTACTTCGCGTGGTATTGGCACGCTAACACCGGCAATCCATGGATCTGCATTCGGTATGGGTTGGGTTCAGGCAGGTGGGTTTCTTGGAGGGCAAGAAAGTTGATCATTTGCGTTCCGAGTTCCCTTGACAAGGCCTCACACTTGGCTGTAGATAGGCCTTCAACGTTGAGTTGATAAATGCAGAGTGCTGGGCCGATTGCCTTGGCTGGTTGGTCCTGAAAGGGACCTTTGGTTGAAATGTTCGATGCTTATGTGCTCTTCAGACTGGGGGTGCGTCGGGCGGTCCACATTAGCTGGCAAGTTCTCATCAGCTCCCCGTTATTGGCCATGTCCCCCGAACCCCAGCCCTAACTCCAGTCCCCATGCCAACATGGCTAAATCTTAATTGCCCTCCGAATTAGGCAGGCGAGACACTGCGAAGAGTAACGGTTCGACGAGAAGGTTGCCCACCGCCAGCTCAAGGGCAACTAGCGATGGGCAATAAATGCCAACCTTGCCAGTGACGCCCACGTCCTGAGAGTGACGTTAAAAACAAAAGGTGAATCAAGAGAGTGAACCCAGCTGATATTGCCACTCCGGAATGTGGCATCATCATCATAGGCAGTCCCTCGAAATGAGGATGACTTGCTTCCACGCCAAAAAGGGATGAGTTCACAGGTGTTTCAATGAAGGACTTAATATTCCAGATCCCGAACTACATCCTGAAGGGTGGAAGATGCCTGTGCGTGGATTTTTTTAACATGGGGTGGCCGTTGCACACCAGCCACCACACGGGCTTGACAGAGCTAGGTCTTGGTCCAGTGGCAAGGACTACCCAAGTTGACTGGAGACCTGCTCTGCTGCATGGACCTAGTGCGCACACATATCGCAGTGTGAGCTGCGGTAAATTGTGCTGCTCCTGCCTCATCAGCCCACTTGGTGCCAGTCGTGGCTCAGTGGGTAATACTCTTGTCCTTGAATCAGAAGGTCGTGGGTTCAAGACCCACTCCAGAGACTCCAGCCAATAATCCAGGCTGACACTCCAGTGCAGTGCTGAGGGAGTGCCGCACTGTCGGAGGTGCCGTCTTTCGGATAAGTTTTAAACTGAGGCCCCCCTCAGGTTAGACTGACCATACATCCCCGTTTTCCGGGACAGTCCCCGGATTAGGGACGTGCCCCCGGGAAAACAATGTTCCCAGAAGAGTTCCCGTTTCACAAGACTCATCCCCAAAGTGTACCCCTGGGCGTTGAGTGTACCCCTGATCTGAGCTCTCGGGTTGTGGTTCTAAGGCTCCCTCCTCTCCCCTGCCCTCATCGGCCTCTCCCCTCTAATTCTCACTCTCCCACACCCCAGGATCGGACACTTGAAGGATTTGCAGCCCACCCGACTAGCATAGCGGCACAATTGGCCTCGGCAGTGCCAGCGAGGCCTCACCCCTCGATTCTGATCCTTATATTCACCCCCAGAGCTCGGGTGTGCGAAATAAACTGACAGACGACCACCTTGACCAGATCCACTACCGCCCTGACCTGATCCACGACCGCCCTGACCTGATCCACGACCGTCCTGACCCGATCCACTACCGCCCTGACCCGATCCACTACCGCTCTGACCCGATCCACGACCGTCCTGACCCGATCCACGACCGCCCTGACCCGATCCACGACCGTCCTGACCCGATCCACGACCGCCCTGACCCGATCCACGACCGTCCTGACCCGATCCACGACCGCCCTGACCCGATCCACGACCGCCCTGACCTGATCCACGACCGTCCTGACCCGATCCACGACCGTCCTGACCCGATCCACGACCGTCCTGACCCGATCCACGACCGCCCTGACCCGATCCACGACCGTCCTGACCCGATCCACGACCGCCCTGACCCGATCCACGACCGTCCTGACCTGATCCACGACCGCCCTGACCTGATCCACTATCGCCCTGACCCGATCCACGACCGCCCTGACCCGATCCACGACCGCCCTGACCTGATCCACTATCGCCCTGACCCGATCCACGACCGCCCTGACCCGATCCACGACCGTCCTGACCCGATCCACGACCGTCCTGACCCGATCCACGACCGTCCTGACCCGATCCACTACCGCCCTGACCCGATCCACTATCGCCCTGACCCGATCCACGGCCGCCCTGACCCGATCCACGACCGCCCTGACCCGATCCACTACCGCCCTGACCCGATCCACGACCGTCCTGACCCGATCCACTACCGCCCTGACCTGATCCACTACGGCCCTGACCTGATCCACTACCGCCCTGACCCGATCCACGACCGTCCTGACCCGATCCACTATCTCCCTGACCCGATCCACGACCGCCCTGACCCGATCCACGACCATCCTGACCCGATCCACGACCGCCCTGACCCGATCCACGACCGCCCTGACCCGATCCACGACCGTCCTGACCCGATCCACTATCGCCCTGACCCGATCCACTATCGTCCTGACCCGATCCACTACCGCCCTGACCCGATCCACTATCGCCCTGACCAGATCCACGACCGCCCTGACCTGATCCACTACCGCCCTGACCCGATCCACGACCGTCCTGACCCGATCCACTACGGCCCTGACCCGATCCACTATCGCCCTGACCCGATCCACGACCATCCTGACCTGATCCACTACCGCCTTGACCCGATCCACGACCGTCCTGACCCGATCCACTACGGCCCTGACCCGATCCACTATCGCCCTGACCCGATCCACTACGGCCCTGACCCGATCCACGACCGCCCTGACCTGATCCACTACCGCCCTGACCTGATCCACTACCGTCCTGACCCGATCCACGACCGCCCTGACCCGATCCACTACGGCCCTGACCCGATCCACGACCGCCCTGACCCGATCCACTACCGCCCTGACCCGATCCACTATCGCCCTGACCCGATCCACGACCGCCCTGACCCGATCCACGACCGTCCTGACCCGATCCACGACCGCCCTGACCCGATCCACTACCGTCCTGACCCGATCCACTACCGTCCTGACCCGATCCACTATCGCCCTGACCCGATCCACTACCGCCCTGACCTGATCCACTAGCGTCCTGACCTGATCCACTATCGCCCTGACCTGATCCACTAGCGTCCTGACCCGATCCACTATCGCCCTGACCTGATCCACTACCGCCCTGACCCGATCCACGACCGCCCTGACCTGATCCACTATCGCCCTGACCCGATCCACGACCGCCCTGACCTGATCCACTACCGCCCTGACCTGATCCACTATCGCCCTGACCTGATCCACTACCGCCCTGACCCGATCCACGACCGCCCTGACCTGATCCACTACCGCCCTGACCTGATCCACTATCGCCCTGACCTGATCCACTATCGCCCTGACCCGATCCACGACCGCCCTGACCCGATCCACTACGGCCCTGACCTGATCCACTATCGCCCTGACCTGATCCACTAGCGTCCTGACCTGATCCACTATCGCCCTGACCTGATCCACTAGCGTCCTGACCCGATCCACTATCGCCCTGACCTGATCCACTATCGCCCTGACCCGATCCACTATCGCCCTGACCCGATCCACTACCGTCCTGACCCGATCCACTATCGCCCTGACCCGATCCACTACCGTCCTGACCTGATCCACTAGCGTCCTGACCCGATCCACTATCGCCCTGACCTGATCCACTATCGCCCTGACCCGATCCACTATCGCCCTGACCCGATCCACTACCGTCCTGACCCGATCCACTATCGCCCTGACCCGATCCACTACCGTCCTGACCCGATCCACTACCGTCCTGACCCGATCCACTAGCGCCCTGACCGATCCACTATCGCCCTGACCCGATCCACTACCGCCCTGACCCGATCCACGACCGTCCTGACCCGATCCACTACCGCCCTGACCCGATCCACTATCGCCCTGACCCGATCCACTACCGTCCTGACCCGATCCACTACCGCCCTGACCCGATCCACTATCGCCCTGACCCGATCCACTACCGCCCTGACCCGATCCACTATCGCCCTGACCCGATCCACTACCGTCCTGACCCGATCCACTACCGCCCTGACCCGATCCACTATCGCCCTGACCCGATCCACTACCGCCCTGACCCGATCCACTATCGCCCTGACCTGATCCACTACCGCCCTGACCCGATCCACGACCGCCCTGACCTGATCCACTATCGCCCTGACCCGATCCACGACCGCCCTGACCTGATCCACTACCGCCCTGACCTGATCCACTATCGCCCTGACCTGATCCACTAGCGTCCTGACCTGATCCACTATCGCCCTGACCTGATCCACTAGCGTCCTGACCCGATCCACTATCGCCCTGACCTGATCCACTACCGCCCTGACCCGATCCACGACCGCCCTGACCTGATCCACTATCGCCCTGACCCGATCCACGACCGCCCTGACCTGATCCACTACCGCCCTGACCTGATCCACTATCGCCCTGACCTGATCCACTACCGCCCTGACCCGATCCACGACCGCCCTGACCTGATCCACTACCGCCCTGACCTGATCCACTATCGCCCTGACCTGATCCACTATCGCCCTGACCCGATCCACGACCGCCCTGACCCGATCCACTACGGCCCTGACCTGATCCACTATCGCCCTGACCTGATCCACTAGCGTCCTGACCTGATCCACTATCGCCCTGACCTGATCCACTAGCGTCCTGACCCGATCCACTATCGCCCTGACCTGATCCACTATCGCCCTGACCCGATCCACTATCGCCCTGACCCGATCCACTACCGTCCTGACCCGATCCACTATCGCCCTGACCCGATCCACTACCGTCCTGACCTGATCCACTAGCGTCCTGACCCGATCCACTATCGCCCTGACCTGATCCACTATCGCCCTGACCCGATCCACTATCGCCCTGACCCGATCCACTACCGTCCTGACCCGATCCACTATCGCCCTGACCCGATCCACTACCGTCCTGACCCGATCCACTACCGTCCTGACCCGATCCACTAGCGCCCTGACCGATCCACTATCGCCCTGACCCGATCCACTACCGCCCTGACCCGATCCACGACCGTCCTGACCCGATCCACTACCGCCCTGACCCGATCCACTATCGCCCTGACCCGATCCACTACCGTCCTGACCCGATCCACTACCGCCCTGACCCGATCCACTATCGCCCTGACCCGATCCACTACCGCCCTGACCCGATCCACTATCGCCCTGACCCGATCCACTACCGTCCTGACCCGATCCACTACCGCCCTGACCCGATCCACTATCGCCCTGACCCGATCCACTACCGCCCTGACCCGATCCACTATCGCCCTGACCCAATCCACTACCGCCCTGACCCGATCCACTATCGCCCTGACCCGATCCACTACCGCCCTGACCCGATCCACTATCGCCCTGACCCGATCCACGACCGTCCTGACCCGATCCACGACCGCCCTGACCCGATCCACTAGCGCCCTGACCCGATCCACTATCGCCCTGACCTGATCCACTACCGCCCTGACCGATCCACTATCGCCCTGACCCGATCCACTACCGCCCTGACCGATCCACTATCGCCCTGACCCGATCCACTATCGCCCTGACCCGATCCACTACCGCCCTGACCCGATCCACTACCGCCCTGACCCGATCCACTATCGCCCTGACCCGATCCACTACCGTCCTGACCCGATCCACTATCGCCCTGACCCGATCCACTACCGCCCTGACCCGATCCACTATCGCCCTGACCCGATCCACTATCGCCCTGACCCGATCCACTACCGTCCTGACCCGATCCACTATCGCCCTGACCCGATCCACTACCGCCCTGACCCGATCCACTATCGCCCTGACCCGATCCACTATCGCCCTGACCCGATCCACTACCGGCCTGACCCGATCCACTACCGCCCTGACCCGATCCACTATCGCCCTGACCCGATCCACTACCGCCCTGACCCGATCCACTATCGCCCTGACCCGATCCACTAGCGCCCTGACCCGATCCACTATCGCCCTGACCCGATCCACTATCGCTCTGACCTGATCCATGACTGCCCTGACCTGATCCACTATCATTCACAGCTCCTCCTACAACCAAAACTGGAACTGGAGATAAACACCCCACCTTACACTCTCAGCGAATCCAGTGGGGATTTACATTGCCATGACAATGAAAAAGTTCTTGAACAGAAGCAAATAGAGCAACATCAAGCTAAAAAGAGACGGAAGAAAGCTTTGGTTATCTGTTGTGGGGGGGGAGGGATCACGTGTGACCTCAATCCTTGGCGGGGGTGGAGGGGGCAGGTGTGACCTCAGTCACTGGGGGGAGGGGGGGGGCAGGTGTGACCTCAGTCACTGGTGGGGAAGGGGCGCAGGTATGACCTCAGTCACTGGGGGGGAGGGAGGGGCAGGTGTGACCTCAGTCACTGGGGGGAGGAGAGAGGAGGTGTGACCTCAGTCACTGGGGGGCAGAGGGTCAGGTGTGACCTCAGTCACTGGGGGTCAGGTGTGACCTCAGTCACGGGGGGAGGAGTCAGGCATAACCTCAATCACTGGCGGGAGGGGTCAGGTGTGATCTCAGACACTGGGGGTCAGGTATCAGGTGTGACCTCAGTCACTGGGGAAGGAGTCAGGCATGACCTCAGTCACTGGCGGGAGGTGGTCACGAATGACCCCAGTCACTGGGGTGCGGCATCAGTTGTGATCTCAGTAACTGGGGGGTGGGGTCAGGTGTGGCCTCAGTCACTGTGGGCGGGGCCGGGTGTAACCTCCTGTAAGTATAATGGAGAGACTTCTGGTTCATAGAATGGAGAAACTTCCTATACTGGAAACACCTCCCTGCTTTAATACTCCATCCCCCTTGCAATAAAGGCCAACGTTCCATTTGCCTTCCTAATTACTTGCTGTACCTGCGTGCTAACTTTTTGTGTTTCATGCACAAGGACCCCCAGATCCCTCTGTACCACAGCATTTTGTAATTCCTCCCGTTTAAATAATAATTTGCTTTTTTATTTTTCCTACCAAAGTGGATACCCTCACATTTTCCATCTGCCAAATTTTTGCCCACTCACGTAGCCTGTCTATATCCCTTTGCAGATTCTTTACAACCTCCTCACAACTCGCTTTCCCACGTATTTTTGTATCATCAGCAAATTTGGCTTCATTACACTCGGTCAAGAGAGCTGGTGATCAGGTAGTGCTGGGTGTCGTCAGCGTACGTGTGGAACCTGATGTTGTGTTTTTGGACGATGTCGCCAAAGGGCAGCATGTAGAGGAGAAATAGGAGGGCGTTAATGATAGATCTTTGGAGACTGTTATGTATGCAATAAAGGTTCAAACTGAGTACTGTTTAACTGAGCAAGGTACAACCTTGCTTCTGCTTTATTTTGGCCCGAAGTGTCTGACTCACAAAATTGGGGACATCAGAGGTGCTAGAGTGGGAAGAGAAGCCAATGCAGGTGATTCTCTGGCAATGACTGGATAGATGAGAATGGAATCAGGCGAGTGCAGTCCCACCCAGCTGGACGATGGTGGAGAGGCGTTGGAGGAAGATGGTGTGGTTAACCGTGTCAAAGGCTGCAGACAGGTCGAGAAGAATGAGGAGGGATCATTTACCACGGCCACAGTCACATAGGATGTCATTTGTGACTTTGATAAGGGCCGTTTCAGTGTTGTCGTGGGGGCGGAAACCTGATTGAAGGAGTTCAAACATGGAGTTGCGGGAAAGATAGGTACCAATTTAGGAGGCGACAACATGTTCAAATACTTTGGAGACTTATGTTTGCAATAAAGGTTCAAACTGAGTACTGTTTAACTGAGCAAGATACAACCTTGCTTCTGCTTTATTTTGGCCCGAAGTGTCTGACTCACAAAATGGCTCGCCTTTTATAACAGAGCAGCACCATGTGCGTGCTGCTCAGTGGCCTCCAGCAATGACACCATCTGGTGGCTACAAACAGCATGTACATACTACCCTCCTCTGAGATCTTATCACAGTCTTTCACAGGTTGAGATGGTCCGGTGCTTTACGCTCCCGGGTTGACCGTCTCAGTTCGATTCCAGCCTTGGGTAAATGTGCGGGGTCTGTTCTGGCTGGTGGCTGGATGGCTGACTTGTTGGGGGTGGCAATGGCCATGTCAGGAATTGCAAGTCCATTTTTATTGAACAGGTCCGTGATGGAAATTCCAGGTTCACTGATGACCCTTGAGTCCACTGAAGGCTGCTGGTAGGTTGGTTGGTCGTCGACGGTTTCTTCGTCCGACTGCTCTGGCTCGTCTGTATGCCTCAGCTTTGTTTGATTCATGTGTTTCCTGCAGGTTTGCCTATTCTTGAGCTTAATAACAAATACTCTGTTGCCCTCCTTGGCCATGACCATACCAGCGATCCATTTGGGACCCTGACCATAATTCAACACATATACAGGATCATTAACAGAAATCTCGCATGACACAGTTGCGCGATCGTGGTACCCTTGTTGATTCTGTCTTCTGTATTCAACATGATTTACTTAAATCCGGGTGTAGAAGGGATAACCTGGTCTTAAGACCTCTTTTCATCATGAGTTCAGCAGGTAAGACCCCTGTGAGTGTGTGGGGTCTTGTCCTGTAACTCAGTAGTATGCAAGTCAAGCAGTGACCCTTGGGTTGCTCTCCTCATGCTTTGCTTGATAATTTGTACTGCATGTTCTGCTTGCCTGTTGGACGCAGGTTTGAACAGTGCTGACCTTACATGTTTTATGCCATTAAGTTTTACAACTCCTGAAACTCCTGACTGGTGAAGCACGACCCATTGTCGCTCACCACTATGTCAGGCAGACCATGTGTCGCGAACATGACATTGAGATTCTCTATGGTTTCCGTGGACGTACTGGATGACATGATTATGCATTCTATCCACTTTGAATAAGCATCCACCACACTAAAAACACCTTGCCTAGGAAGGGACCTGCAAAATCTACATGGATCCTAGACCAAGGTTTGGATGGCCAGGACCACAGACTCAGCGGTGATTCCGCTGGTGCTTTGCTGAGCTGCATGCAGGTGTTGCACTGATGCACGCATGCTTCCAGCTCAGAATCAATTCCTGGCCACCATACATGGGACCTGTCGATGGCCTTCATCATCACTATACCAGAATGTGTGCTGTGTAACTCACGCACAAACTTCTCTCTCCCTTTCTTAGGCATTTAACTCGATTGCCCCACAATATGCAATCTGCTTGAATAGACAGTTCATCCTTGCGACGAATGTACAGTTTGGCCTCCTCGCACATTTGCTTAGGTATGGCAGACCAATCCCCTTTGAGGATGCAATCCTTTACCACCGATAATATCGGGTCCTGGCTGGTCCAGGTTTAAATTGTTGAGTCGTGACAGGGGTACCCTGAGTCGTGACAGGGGTACCCTCACTCTTAAAAGCATCCATGTTAACATTAAATTTGCCGGTTGTGGCGTTTCCACCTCCAGTGTGGGCAACGGCAACCGGCTCAAAGCATCGGCACAATTCTCTCTGCCAGGTCTGTGGTGAATTTACATAATCATAGGCAGATAATGTCAGCGCCCACCTTTGGATGCTGGATGAAGCGTTGGTATTGATATCTTTGCTCTCGGAAAACAACAAAATGAGCGGCTTGTGATCGGTCTCTAATTCAAACCTCAGACCGAACAGGTATTGATGCATCTTTTTAACACCATACACCCACGCTAAAGCTTCTTTTTCTACCATACTGTAGGCTCTTTCTGCTTTAGACAAACTTTTGGATTCATACACGACATGTTGAAATTTCCTCGACTCATTAACTTGTTGTAACACGCAACCAATTCCATATGACGATGCGTCACAGGCCAAAACTAAATATTTACATGGGTCATAATGTACTAGTAGCTTGTTCGAGTAAAGCAGATTGGTGGCTCTCTTGAAAGCTCTGTCTTGCAATGCGCCCCACACTCAGTTGTTGACTTTTCTCAATAGCATGTGCAGTGGTTCAAGTAAGGTGCTCAATTTAGGTAGGAAGTTACCAAAGTATTTGTGTAGACCCAGGAACGAATGCAGCTCCGTCACGTTCTGTGGCTTGGGTGCATTTTTGAAGACTTTGGTTTCACGTTAGTAGGTCTGATGCCATCAGAGGCAATTTTCCTTCCGAGGAATTCGACCTCCGGTGCCATGAAGACGCACTTCTGTCCAAACGCAGTAGAACCTCTTCCAGGTTGTTCAGATGTTCCTTGGAGTCACGACCGGTGATCAGGATGTCATCTTGGAACACGACGGTTCTGGGAACGGACTTCAGCAGACTCTCCATATTCCTCTGGAATATTGCTGCAGCCGAGCGAATTCCAAACGGTAAATAAACTGTCCTTTGAGCGTGTTAATGCTCATAAGTCTCTTTGACGTCTCGACCAACTCCTGCGTCATATAGGCCGACGTCAAGTCCAGTTTTGGGAATGACTTCCCTCCGGCTAACGTTGCAAACAAGTCATCAGCCTTCGGTAACTGGAACTGATCTTATGTCGAAACCCTGTTGATCGTAGCCTTGTAGTCTCCACAGATTCTGATTGTCATGTAAGTAACCACAATGTAACACCACTGTATTACTGTATACACTCAACCTAAATGCACACCTTGACCACAAGGGGTGAACTTGTGGGAGACACTCCTTACCTGATCACACAGGTATAAAAAGGGAGATCCCACGCAGGATCATCGCTTGAGGTCCTGTGAATAAAGAGTTAATGTCACAGAGCGACCTTATTCCTAGAATGTGCCTCGTGTGGTTTCATACTGTAGAATAAGGACTTTACATTGACTGTGCCATCCCTTTTCAGCACAGAAACAATGGGGCTGACCCATTCATTCAATTCGACTGGTGATATGATCCCTTTATGCTGGAGTCTGTCCAGTTCAATTTCGACCTTCTCCCTCATCATATACGGCACTGCCCGAGCTTTATGACGGACGGGTCTTGCACCTGAGTCCATGTGAATCTGCACCTTGGCTCCAAATGGGGAAGTTGCCGATACCCGGTTCGAGCAGCGAGGGGAACTTGCTCAATACTTGGGCACATGTATCTTCCTCCAACAACAACGCCTTTATGTCGTTCCAGTCACATCTGATCTTCTCCAACCAGCTCCTGCCGAGCAGCGTTGGGCCATTGCCTGGAACAATCCACAGCCATAACTCGTGAATCGCACCGTTATACGACACGTTAAAGGTGATTGGCAGTGCACAAATGATCAGTTCTTTGGTGTACGTGCGCAGCTTGGCGTTAACAGTGCTCAGCCTGGGCCTCACAGTCTTAGTATCCCACGGCTTATTAAATGCCCTCTCGTTCATGATCGATTGACTCGCCCCCGTGTCCAGTTCCATCGATACCGGAATCCCGTTAAACTTCACTTTAATCAAAATTGGTTTACTCTTAGTTATGAAAGAGTACAGTCCATACACTTCCTCCTCTGGCATCTCAGATTGTGTATCCGGATCCGCGCTAGTCTGTCTCTCATCCTCCACGTGGTGTGTCACAGCTCACTTGCTCATCTGCGGACACTTGCACTGGAGATGCCCCACTCTCAGACAGCCTTTGCAACTATATTGCTTAAATTGGCACTGCTGGTGCCAATGATTTCCCCCACAACGCCAACACGGAGAAGTCGGATACATTCCCGCTGGCGGACTTTGGGCAGCCACAGGTTTTGCGATCGCAGCCGGATAGGCCCTGCCATGTGCCGCTCTGCCGAACGCCGAATCAATCGCATTTACAATACTTGCTGAGGTTCAGTTCTTCACCAATATTTGCTTTAAACTCCTGTCCATCGTCGTACATGATTGAGCGATCTGGATGGCCCTTTTTAAATCCAACTCCTCCACCACCAGAAGTTTGCGCAGGATGACCTCGTGGTTGATACCGATAACAAAGAAGTCCCGCAGCATGTCTGCCAACACCGTCCCGAACTTGCACGGTCCTGCTGGACATCTCAGGTCGGCAACGAATTCTGCCGCGCTCTGGCCCTCCGATTGAACGTGTGTATAAAACCTGTATCTCGAGAGGATGATGCTGTCATCTGGCCTGAGGTGCTCCCGTTTCAATGTACACAACTCCTCGTACGTTTTCTCTGTTGGATCACCAGGCATGAGTAGATTCGTTATCAGAACGTAGATCTTTGAACCGCACACAGTGAGGAACACGGCCCGGCGCTGATCTGCATCGTTGACCCCCTTCATTTTGTTGGCCATGAAGTACTGGTTCAAACAGCTCACAAAGTCTGCCCAATCTTCTCCCTCCACGAATCGTCTAAAAATCCAATTATGCTCATTTTGCAAACAAACGTTCTTGTATTCTCATCACCAAATGTTATGTATGCAATAAACGTTCAAACTGAGTCTGTTTAACTGAGCAAGGTACAACCTTGCTTCTGCTTTATTTTTGCCCAAAGTGTCTGACTCACAAAATGGCTGGCCTTTTATACCAGAGCAGCACCATGTGCGTGCTGCTCAGTGGCCTCCAACAATGGCACCATCTGGTGCCTACAAACAGCATGTACATACATGACAGAGACGAAAAAACGGTTGGAGATGGGGCGTTAGTTTGAAAGCACAGAGGTATCAAGCGTGGGCTTTTTGAGGAGAGGGGTGATGATGTTTGAAGGGGAGGGGGACAGTACCTGAGGCGAGGGAACCATTAACATTATCAGCTAACATGGGAGCCAGGAGGGAAAGATGGGTGGTCAGCAGTTTGGTGGGAATAGAGTCGAGGGAGCAGGAAGTGGGTCTCATGGACAAGATGAGCTCATGACAGGAGATTAGAGAGAACCCAGAGAAAGATGTGAGTTTAGGGCTGGGGCAGGGGGGAGCCTTAGAGGAAATTTGGCCCAGTGGGCTAGCTGAAGGGAGGGAAGTGGCAGAGGGAGCTGAACAGATGGTCTCAATCTTATTGACAAAAAAGTCCATGAGCTCCTCACACTTATTGTTGGAAGTGAGGGTGGAGCGGGAAGGAGAGGGGAGTTTAAGAAGATGGTTTGTAATGGAGAAGGGAAGCCATGGGTTATCTTTGCATTCGAGGATGATCTTGGAGTAGTGAACAGGAGCTGATAATGATTGGCTAAACTAGTTGTCCGCCATAGACGTTCAAGTCTGCGACCCTTGGATCTAAGGGTGTGGAGATAGAAGCCGCATGAGAAGGAATGACGGGGGAGAGAGACAGTAATGGCTTTACTGGAAACAAGGACATCAAAGGTGGAGGTGAGGATGGGATTGAGTAAATCGGTAACTGCAGAAATGCTGTGGTGAATGGAGAGCCAAAGGCTAGACAGTTGAGGTTTTGAAAGTGCAGTTGTAAATGAATTGGGAGAGAGTTTTTTCTGGGCGGCCACAGAAGGAAGTGGGGTCGGGATTAGGAAGAGGATTATTGGTGGAGAGCGGTACGAGGAAGTGATCACAGATGGCCTTATCTTTGATTGGCTCAATGGGAGTAGAAAGGCTACGTGAGGATGGCAAGGTTGATGAGGTGGCGGTGAATCTGGGTAAGGGAGTTTATATGGAGTGTGAGATTAACAGAGGATAGGAGGGCAGTGAACTCTGAGGAGCAATGGCAAGGGGAGTTCAGATGGAGGTTGAAATCACCAAGGATGAGAAGTCGCTCGGTGCTGAGGGAGGAAAGTGCTGAGGATATATCGGTGAGAAATTTTGCATGGTACTTAGGTGGGCATGGAGAATGAGGATTTGAAATGAGAGGTGAGGGGGTGGAACAAGGTGGGATGCTCAAAGGAGAACAAGGTTCCAGAGCAGTAGGGGGACAGACCAAGATGTGATTTGATGATAAGGACCACACCATCATCGTGGAGGTCTGGACGGGGTAAGTGATGAAAGCTATAGCCAGGCAGGGTGGCTTCATTAAGGCGGAAGGCATCATCACCCCCAGTCACATTTCCATCAAGGCCATGATGCCAATGCAATCATCCACAATAAGCTCATGGATGGCAAGGGCCTTGTTCACAAGTGAATGGACATTCTGGAGGGAGATGCGGAGAGACATGATGATAGCTGATCCAGTGGCAGAGTCCACAAGGTCGGTATTGGGATGTGTAGGATGGGAAGGACGTTGGAAAAATTAGCCCCCAGTGGAAGTGCTGGGTGGGAAAATCGGTGAGAGAGTAGGATGGGGCAGTTAAGGTTGCTGCACTTAAGGAAGCAGTGACGAGTGACTCGATGGACCCTTCGGAGGATGCCAAGAGAGGCACAGAGGGAAGCAAGTTTGGGTCAGTGGCAAGAGAGTAGGAAGGCCGAAGAGTGCTGTAGGGTTGGGGTGCGGTTTGGGAGGGCAGTGTAACCGAGAGGGGAGAAATTAAAAGAGGCATGCATGATGACAGGAGAGAGTGGCCTTGGAGAGGTAAAGAGAATAGAAGAAAAAGTGGCTGTAGAAGTGATGGGCTCAGATCCAGAGCAACTGCTAAAACATGCTTGCCAATAGTCACAAGGAAACTCAAGTTACACAGCCTGGTTACACAGCAAGATTAGGATAGCAATGTCCTGGTAATAAATGGAGAATAGAGAGGAGACAATAGGAGGAAGTCTAAAGTGAATGTCAGCAGTCTTGTGGTGGGATAAGTTAGGCCGCACAGTAAGTAGTGTAGATGGAATCAGAAAGTCACAAAGGGACATTGATCGATTCAGTGAGTGGGCAAAACTATGGCAGATAGAGTTCAATGTGGAGAAGTGTGAGGTCATCCACTCTGGACCCAAGAAAGATAGTTCAGAGTATTGTCTAAATGGTGACAAGCTAGGAACTGGAGGAACAGAGTGATTGAGGGGTCCAAGTGCAGAAATCACAAAAAACTAATGGACCGGTACAAAAAATAATTAAGAAGGCGAATGGAATGTTGGCCTTTATCTCAGGGGGCTGGGATACAAAGGGAGGAAGTGATGTTCCAGCTGTACAGAGCTCAGGTCAGACCCCAGCTGAAGAACTGGGTTCAGTTCTGGATCCCGAGTCGGCCTATCAGGGTATTAGAAGGGGAGGATTTGCAGACGGGAAACTCGAAACATCGTGTCAAGATCTGACAGAGTTACTCGATGCATCAGGACCTGAATATCATTGGCCTTTGAATGTGGAAGGAGAAATGTTTGTTTGTTCTGCCTGTGGGAATAGATTTCAAACATCAGTGTGACTGGAAAGGCACCGAGACACACACACACACCCGAGTGAGAGTGTTCCAGTGCACTGACTGTGGTAAAAGCTTTAACCAGTTACACAGCCTGAAAAAACATTGCAATATTCACAGTCCGGAGAAACCGTACACGAGTTCTGTGTGTGGACCAGGCTTCAACTGATCATCCAACCTGGAGAAACACAAGGCTACCCGCACCACGGAGAAACAGTGGGAATGTGGGGACTGTGGGAAGGGATTCAGTTACCCGTCTGATCTGGAAACTCATCAACACAGTCACACCGGGGAGAGGCCGTTCACCTGCCCCATGTGTGGGAAGGGATTCACTGGGTCATCCCACCTGAAGACATACCAGCGAGTTCACACTGGGGAGAGACCTTTTAAATGTTCGGACTGCGGGAACTGCTTTAAAAGTTCCGGGCACCTGAGGCGCCATAAACTTGTTCACTCTGATGATAGAGCTTTTAAATGTTCTGACTGTGAGAAAAGTTTTAAAACCAAAATGGATCTGCTGAAACACCAGCGAGTTCACAAGTGACTGCAGGGGTTGGATTCTGCTGTGAATCACATCGGGACTGAACCTTGTTCATTCTGACAGTTGGGCTGTGTTTCCCTGTAACTGGGCTGGAGTTTAGTTTTCTGGATATCTGACAAATAAATCAGTTCTGAGCCCCGCCCCTCAGGAAGGATATATTGGCCTCGGAGGGAGCAGTGCAGATTCACCAGAATGGTACCGGGGCTGAAAGGGTTAAATTATAAGGACAGGTTGCACAGACTGGGCTTGTATTCCCTTGAATATAGAAGATTAAGGGTGATTTGATTGAGGTGTTTAAGATGATTAAAGGATTTGATAGAGTAGATAGCGAGAAACTATTTCCTGTGGTGGGGGGAGTCCAGATAAGGGGGCATAACCTTAAAACTAGAGCTAGGCCATTCAGGAAGCACTTCTTCACCCAAAGGATAAAGGAACTCTGGAACTCTCTCCCCCAAAAAGCTGTTGATGCCGTGGGTCAATTAAAAATGTCAAAACTGAGATTGGTGGATTTTTGTTGGGTAAGGGTACGGAGGGTTCCGGAACCAAGGTGGGTGGATGAGTTGAAGCACAAATCAGACATGATGTGATTGAATGTGGAACAGGCTCAAGGGGCTGAATGGCTGGAGTTTGGGAGAGGGGGCCGACAGGGCCTGGGATGGGGTGATCAGTGGGTGGGAGCAGCAGTGATAGGGAAGGGGCTTAACTATGGGGTCCGGAGGAGCAGGGGTGCTTAAATTCAGAGAAGTACCTCACCTGCTTTGTTGCAGGCGAGCCTGAGGGCTGATTCCCTGAGTGGAGCTGCAGGAAAAAACAGTCTTGGAAAGGGGACCTGAAGCAGTTGTTGGGCCACTTATTTGCATACCACTGCAAGGTACAGCACGTGCTGGTGCAGGAGGGCGACGGCAGTGATGAGGGCGACTGGTTTGGACGTCACCATAATCCAGGTCGGTGACTGGAGCATGGGCAGCTACAGCAGGAGCAGCGAGATCGGGCCGAGGGTGTGGCGAGAGATCGTGGAGCGGTGTGATCGGGGCCCAGAAAAGGGAAGGGCCATGGGGCAGCACAGGCCAGCCCACACTGCGATATGTGAGTGCACTAGGTCCATGCAGTAGAGCTGGTCTCCAGTCGTCTTGGTTAATCCTTGCCACTGGACCAAGACCTAGCTCTGTCAAGTCCGTGTGGTGGCTGGTGTGCAACGGCCACCACACGTTAAAAAGATCCACGCACAGGCATCTTCCACCCTTCAACATGTAGTTCCGGACCTGGAATGTTAGGGCCTTCATTGAAAGACCTGTAAACTCATCCCTTTTTGGCGTGAAAGCAAGTCATCCTCGATACGAGGGACCACCTATGATGATGATATTTGCCTATGCAAAGAGCCTAGCTTCAGCTGTGAGTAAAGAACGCCTCTTGTTTCTTTATAACCAATCTGGTGGGTGCTGCACTTCCAGTTGGAAATATGCGCATGCTTTCTGCCCGCTACACTGGCACTTTAGCTGTCCGAGCAGCGCCCGAGAAATGGGAGCTCTGCGAGCAAACCTCTAGGCACTTGTTCCAGAAAACTGTCTTGAATACACTCTAGAAATGAGCTGCCTTCACAACCTGTGCTGTTCTGCTTCTCCTAGTCTCTGTGAAAATTAAAATCTCCCTTGGAAGTAAGCACTTTGTGTCTGCTACATGTTTCCCTGAACTTGGATTTGATAAACAGTCCTCACCCTAGGCTCAATTTTCCCCAAAACATTTTTTAGCGTACTTGAAGAGTTACGCCCGATTTTTTGGGGCCCCAAGTACGGCAAAAAAAAAATGTTCTAAGTTTCCCCGTGGATTTCTTCATTTTGGCACGGCCTAACCCGACCTTTAGTTGGGGGATGGAGCTTTGAACTGTGCCAAAAAGATCAGGCTGCCATGGTAACCAGGGACACAATGCGAGCTGAAGCTGCAAAGTGAAGCATACAGCCAGCTCCCAACACATTAAAAGAATTGAAAAACACATAGCAGCAACTGACCTCCAACCCCGCCTGAAGGGCTTGCTGGTCTGGTCCCATTTTTCGTCCTCATTTTCCCTATCCGGTCCCATTCTTGGTCCCCGGGACACAATACGATCTCTCTCTCTCTCTTGTGTGTGTGAACCAGAGACCGAGAATGGGACCGGACAGTGTGTGTGAACCGGGATTGACAATGAGATTGGACTGTGTGTGTGAACCGGGGATCAAGAATGGGATCGGACTGTGTGTGTGAACCGGGATTGACATTGAGATTGGACTGTGTGTGTGAACCGGGGATCAAGAATGGGACCTGACTGTGTGTGTGAACCGGGGATCGACAATGGGATCGAACTGTGTGTGTGAACCGGGGACCGAGAATGGGATCGGACAGTGTGTGTGAACTGGGGACTGAGAATGGGATCGGACTGTGTGTGTGAACTGGGGATCAAGAATGGGACCGGACTGTGTGTGTGAACTGGGGATCAAGAATGGGATCGGACTGTGTGTGTGAACTGGGGATCAAGAATGGGATCGGACTGCGTGTGTGAACTGGGGATCAAGAATGGGATCGGACTGTGTGTGTGAACTGGGGATCAAGAATGGGATCGGACTGCGTGTGTGAACCGGGATTGACAATAAGATTGGACTGTGTGTGTGAACCGGGGATCGAGAATGGGACCGGACTGTGTGTGTGAACTGGGGACTGAGAATGGGACCGGACAGTGTATGTGAACCAGGGATCGAGAATGGGACCGGACTGTGTGTGTGAACCGGGGACTGAGAATGGGACCGGACTGTGTGTGAACTGGGGATCAAGAATGGGATCGGACTGTGTATGTCAACCGGGATTGACAATAAGATTGGACTGTGTGTGTGAACCGGGGATCAAGAATGAGATCGGACTGTGTGTGTTGTGAACCGGGGATCGAGAATGGGACCGGACTGTGTGTGTGAACCGGGGATCGAGAATGGAACCGGACTGTGTGTGTGAACCGGGGATCGAGAATGGGACCGGACTGTGTGTGTGAACCGGGGATCGAGAATGGAACCAGACTGTGTGTGTGAACCGGGGATCGAGAATGGGACCGGACTGTGTGTGTGAACTGGGGACTGAGAATGGGACCGGACAGTGTGTGTGCACTGGGGACTGAGAATGGGACCGGACTGTGTGTGTGAACTGGGGACTGAGAATGGGATCGGACTGTGTGTATGAACCGGGGACTGAGAATGGGACCTGACTGTATGTGTGAACTGGGGATCAAGAATGGGACCGGACTGTGTGTGTGAACTGGGGATCAAGAATGGGATCGGACTGTGTGTGTGAACTGGGGACTGAGAATGGGATCGGACTGTGTTTGTGAACTGGGGACTGAGAATGGGATCGGACAGTGTGTGTGAACTGGGGACTGAGAATGGGATCGGACTGTGTGTGTGAACCGGGGACTGAGAATCGGATCGGACTGTGTGTGTGAACTGGGGACTGAGAATGGAACCGGACTGTGTGTGTGAACTGGAGACTGAGAATGGGACCAGACAGTGTGTGTAAACTGGGGACTGAGAATGGGATCGGACTGTGTGTGTGAACCGGGGATCAAGAATGGGACCGGACTGTGTGTGTGAACCGGCGATCGAGAATGGGATCGGACTGTGTGTGTGAACCGGGGATCGAGAATGGAACCGGACTGTGTGTGTGAACTGGGGACTGAGAATGGGACCGGACTGTGTATCTGAACCGGGGATCGAGAATGGGACCGGACTGTGTGTGTGAACCGGGGATCGAGAATGGGACCGGACTGTGTGTGTGAACTGGGGACTGAGAATGGGATCGGACAGTGTATGTGAACCGGGGATCGAGAATGGGACCGGACTGTGTGTGTGAACTGGGGACTGAGAATGGGACCGGACAGTGTATGTGAACCGGGGATCGAGAATGGGACCGGACTGTGTGTGTGAACTGGGGACTGAGAATGGGACAGGACAGTGTATGTGAACCGGGGATCCAGAATGGGACCGGACTCTGTGTGTGAACTGGGGACTGAGAATGGGATCGGACTGTGTGTATGAACCGGGGACTGAGAATGGGACCGGACTGTGTGTGTGAACTGGGGATCAAGAATGGGACCGGACTGTGTGTGTGAACTGGGGATCAAGAATGGGATCGGACTGTGTGTGTGAACTGGGGACTGAGAATGGGATCGGACTGTGTGTATGAACTGGGGACTGAGAATGGGATCGGACAGTGTGTGTGAACTGGGGACTGAGAATGGGATCGGACTGTGTGTGTGAATCGGGGACTGAGAATGGGATCGGACTGTGTGTGTGAACTGGGGACTGAGAATGGAACCGGACTGTGTGTGTGAACTGGAGACTGAGAATGGGACCGGACAGTGTGTGTGAACTGGGGACTGAGAATGGGATCGGACTGTGTGTGTGAACCGGGGATCAAGAATGGGACCGGACTGTGTGTGTGAACCGTATCGAGAATGGGATCGAACTGTGTGTGTGAACCGGGGATCGAGAATGGGATCGGACTGTGTGTGTGAACCAGGGACCGAGAATGGGATCGGACTGTGTGTGTGAATTGGGGATCAAGAATGGGACCGGACTGTGTGTGTGAACCGGGGATCAAGAATGGGATCGGACTGTGTGTGTGAACTGGGGACTGAGAATGGGACCGGACTGTGAGTGTGAACTGGGGATCGAGAATGGGACCGGACTGTGTGTGTGAACTGGGGACTGAGAATGGGACCGGACTGTGTGTGTGAACTGGGGGCTGAGAATGGGACTGGACTGTGTGTGTGAACTGGTAACTGAGAATGGGATCGGACTGCATGTGTGAACTGGGATTGACAATAAGATTGGACTGTGTATGTGAACCGGGGATCAAGAATGGGACCGGACTGTGTGTTGTGAACCGGGGATCGAGAATGGGACCGGACTGTGTGTGTGAACCGGGGATCGAGAATGGAACCGGACTGTGTGTGTGAACCGGGGATCGAGAATGGGACCGGACTGTGTGTGTGAACCGGGGATCGAGAATGGAACCGGACTGTGTGTGTGAACCGGGGATCGAGAATGGGACCGGACTGTGTGTGTGAACTGGGGACTGAGAATGGGACCGGACAGTGTATGTGAACCGGGGATCGAGAATGGGACCGGACTGTGTGTGTGAACTGGGGACTGAGAATGGGATCGGACTGTGTGTATGAACCGGGGACTGAGAATGGGACCTGACTGTGTGTGTGAACTGGGGATCAAGAATGGGACCGGACTGTGTGTGTGAACTGGGGATCAAGAATGGGATCGGACTGTGTGTGTGAACTGTGGACTGAGCATGGGATCGAACTGTGTTTGTGAACTGGGGACTGAGAATGGGATCTGACAGTGTGTGTGAACCGGGGACTGAGAATGGGATCGGACTGTGTGTGTAAACTGGGGACTGAGAATGGGATCGGACTGTGTGTGTGAACCGGGGATCAAGAATGGGACCGGACTGTGTGTGTGAACCGGCGATCGAGAATGGAACCGGACTGTGTGTGTGAACCGGGGATCGAGAATGGGACCGGACTGTGTGTGTGAACTGGGGATCAAGAATGGGACCGGACTGTGTGTGTGAACTGGGGATCAAGAATGGGATCGGACTGTGTGTGTGAACTGGGGACTGAGAATGGGATCGGACTGTGTGTATGAACTGGGGACTGAGAATGGGATCGGACAGTGTGTGTGAACTGGGGACTGAGAATGGGATCGGACTGTGTGTGTGAATCGGGGACTGAGAATGGGATCGGACTGTGTGTGTGAACTGGGGACTGAGAATGGAACCGGACTGTGTGTGTGAACTGGAGACTGAGAATGGGACCGGACAGTGTGTGTGAACTGGGGACTGAGAATGGGATCGGACTGTGTGTGTGAACCGGGGATCAAGAATGGGACCGGACTGTGTGTGTGAACCGTATCGAGAATGGGATCGAACTGTGTGTGTGAACCGGGGATCGAGAATGGGATCGGACTGTGTGTGTGAACCAGGGACCGAGAATGGGATCGGACTGTGTGTGTGAATTGGGGATCAAGAATGGGACCGGACTGTGTGTGTGAACCGGGGATCAAGAATGGGATCGGACTGTGTGTGTGAACTGGGGACTGAGAATGGGACCGGACTGTGAGTGTGAACTGGGGATCGAGAATGGGACCGGACTGTGTGTGTGAACTGGGGACTGAGAATGGGACCGGACTGTGTGTGTGAACTGGGGACTGAGAATGGGACCGGACTGTGAGTGTGAACTGGGGATCGAGAATGGGATCGGACTGCGTGTGTGAACTGGGATTGACAATAAGATTGGACTGTGTATGTGAACCGGGGATCAAGAATGGGACCGGACTGTGTGTTGTGAACCGGGGATCGAGAATGGGACCGGACTGTGTGTGTGAACCGGGGATCGAGAATGGAACCGGACTGTGTGTGTGAACCGGGGATCGAGAATGGGACCGGACTGTGTGTGTGAACCGGGGATCGAGAATGGAACCGGACTGTGTGTGTGAACCGGGGATCGAGAATGGGACCGGACTGTGTGTGTGAACTGGGGACTGAGAATGGGACCGGACAGTGTATGTGAACCGGGGATCGAGAATGGGACCGGACTGTGTGTGTGAACTGGGGACTGAGAATGGGATCGGACTGTGTGTATGAACCGGGGACTGAGAATGGGACCTGACTGTGTGTGTGAACTGGGGATCAAGAATGGGACCGGACTGTGTGTGTGAACTGGGGATCAAGAATGGGATCGGACTGTGTGTGTGAACTGTGGACTGAGCATGGGATCGAACTGTGTTTGTGAACTGGGGACTGAGAATGGGATCTGACAGTGTGTGTGAACCGGGGACTGAGAATGGGATCGGACTGTGTGTGTAAACTGGGGACTGAGAATGGGATCGGACTGTGTGTGTGAACCGGGGATCAAGAATGGGACCGGACTGTGTGTGTGAACCGGCGATCGAGAATGGAACCGGACTGTGTGTGTGAACCGGGGATCGAGAATGGGACCGGACTGTGTGTGTGAACCGGGGATCGAGAATGGAACCAGACTGTGTGTGTGAACCGGGGATCGAGAATGGGACCGGACTGTGTGTGTGAACTGGAGACTGAGAATGGGACCGGACAGTGTGTGTGCACTGGGGACTGAGAATGGGACCGGACTGTGTGTGTGAACTGGGGACTGAGAATGGGATCGGACTGTGTGTATGAACCGGGGACTGAGAATGGGACCTGACTGTATGTGTGAACTGGGGATCAAGAATGGGACCGGACTGTGTGTGTGAACTGGGGATCAAGAATGGGATCGGACTGTGTGTGTGAACTGGGGACTGAGAATGGGATCGGACTGTGTTTGTGAACTGGGGACTGAGAATGGGATCGGACAGTGTGTGTGAACTGGGGACTGAGAATGGGATCGGACTGTGTGTGTGAACCGGGGACTGAGAATCGGATCGGACTGTGTGTGTGAACTGGGGACTGAGAATGGAACCGGACTGTGTGTGTGAACTGGAGACTGAGAATGGGACCAGACAGTGTGTGTAAACTGGGGACTGAGAATGGGATCGGACTGTGTGTGTGAACCGGGGATCAAGAATGGGACCGGACTGTGTGTGTGAACCGGCGATCGAGAATGGGATCGGACTGTGTGTGTGAACCGGGGATCGAGAATGGAACCGGACTGTGTGTGTGAACTGGGGACTGAGAATGGGACCGGACTGTGTATCTGAACCGGGGATCGAGAATGGGACCGGACTGTGTGTGTGAACCGGGGATCGAGAATGGGACCGGACTGTGTGTGTGAACTGGGGACTGAGAATGGGACAGGACAGTGTATGTGAACCGGGGATCCAGAATGGGACCGGACTCTGTGTGTGAACTGGGGACTGAGAATGGGATCGGACTGTGTATGTGAACCGGGGATCGAGAATGGGACCGGACTGTGTGTGTGAACTGGGGACTGAGAATGGGATCGGACTGTGTGTATGAACCGGGGACTGAGAATGGGACCGGACTGTGTGTGTGAACTGGGGATCAAGAATGGGACCGGACTGTGTGTGTGAACTGGGGATCAAGAATGGGATCGGACTGTGTGTGTGAACTGGGGACTGAGAATGGGATCGGACTGTGTGTGTGAACTGGGGACTGAGAATGGGATCGGACAGTGTGTGTGAACTGGGGACTGAGAATGGGATCGGACTGTGTGTGTGAACCGGGGACTGAGAATGGGTTCGGACTGTGTGTGTGAACTGGGGACTGAGAATGGAACCGGATTGTGTGTGTGAACTGGGGACTGAGAATGGGACCGGACTGTGTGTGTGAACCAGGGACTGAGAATGGGACCAGACTGTGTGTGTGAACCGGGGACTGAGAATGGGACCGGACTGTGTGTGTGAACTGGGGACTGAGAATGGGACCGGACTGTGTGTGTGAATCGGTGACTGAGAATGGGACCGGACTGTGTGTGTGAACCGGTGACTGAGAATGGGACCGGACTGTGTGTGTGAACCCGGGACTGAGAATGGGACCGGACTGTGAGTGTGAACCGAGGACTGAGAATGGGACTGGACTGTGTGTGTGAATCGGTGACTGAGAATGGGACCAGACTGTGTGTGTGAACCCGGGACTGAGAATGGGACCGGACTGTGTGTGTGAATTGGTAACTGAGAATGGGACCGGACTGTGTGTGTGAACCCGGGACTGAGAATGGGACCGGACTGTGTGTGTGAACTGGGGACTGAGAATGGGACCGGACTGTGTGTGTGAATCGGTGACTGAGAATGGGACCGGACTGTGTGTGTGATCTGGGGACTGAGAATGGGATCGGACTGTGTGTATGAACCGGGGACTGAGAATGGGACCTGACTGTATGTGTGAACTGGGGATCAAGAATGGGACCGGACTGTGTGTGTGAACTGGGGATCAAGAATGGGATCGGACTGTGTGTGTGAACTGGGGACTGAGAATGGGATCGGACTGTGTTTGTGAACTGGGGACTGAGAATGGGATCGGACAGTGTGTGTGAACTGGGGACTGAGAATGGGATCGGACTGTGTGTGTGAACCGGGGACTGAGAATCGGATCGGACTGTGTGTGTGAACTGGGGACTGAGAATGGAACCGGACTGTGTGTGTGAACTGGAGACTGAGAATGGGACCAGACAGTGTGTGTAAACTGGGGACTGAGAATGGGATCGGACTGTGTGTGTGAACCGGGGATCAAGAATGGGACCGGACTGTGTGTGTGAACCGGCGATCGAGAATGGGATCGGACTGTGTGTGTGAACCGGGGATCGAGAATGGAACCGGACTGTGTGTGTGAACTGGGGACTGAGAATGGGACCGGACTGTGTATCTGAACCGGGGATCGAGAATGGGACCGGACTGTGTGTGTGAACCGGGGATCGAGAATGGGACCGGACTGTGTGTGTGAACTGGGGACTGAGAATGGGACAGGACAGTGTATGTGAACCGGGGATCCAGAATGGGACCGGACTCTGTGTGTGAACTGGGGACTGAGAATGGGATCGGACTGTGTATGTGAACCGGGGATCGAGAATGGGACCGGACTGTGTGTGTGAACTGGGGACTGAGAATGGGATCGGACTGTGTGTATGAACCGGGGACTGAGAATGGGACCGGACTGTGTGTGTGAACTGGGGATCAAGAATGGGACCGGACTGTGTGTGTGAACTGGGGATCAAGAATGGGACCGGACTGTGTGTGTGAACTGGGGATCAAGAATGGGATCGGACTGTGTGTGTGAACTGGGGACTGAGAATGGGATCGGACTGTGTGTGTGAACTGGGGACTGAGAATGGGATCGGACAGTGTGTGTGAACTGGGGACTGAGAATGGGATCGGACTGTGTGTGTGAACCGGGGACTGAGAATGGGTTCGGACTGTGTGTGTGAACTGGGGACTGAGAATGGAACCGGATTGTGTGTGTGAACTGGGGACTGAGAATGGGACCGGACTGTGTGTGTGAACCAGGGACTGAGAATGGGACCAGACTGTGTGTGTGAACCGGGGACTGAGAATGGGACCGGACTGTGTGTGTGAACTGGGGACTGAGAATGGGACCGGACTGTGTGTGTGAATCGGTGACTGAGAATGGGACCGGACTGTGTGTGTGAACCGGTGACTGAGAATGGGACCGGACTGTGTGTGTGAACCCGGGACTGAGAATGGGACCGGACTGTGAGTGTGAACCGAGGACTGAGAATGGGACTGGACTGTGTGTGTGAATCGGTGACTGAGAATGGGACCGGACTGTGTGTGTGAACCCGGGACTGAGAATGGGACCGGACTGTGTGTGTGAATTGGTAACTGAGAATGGGACCGGACTGTGTGTGTGAACCCGGGACTGAGAATGGGACCGGACTGTGTGTGTGAACTGGGGACTGAGAATGGGACCGGACTGTGTGTGTGAATCGGTGACTGAGAATGGGACCGGACTGTGTGTGTGATCTGGGGACTGAGAATGGGATCGGACTGTGTGTATGAACCGGGGACTGAGAATGGGACCTGACTGTATGTGTGAACTGGGGATCAAGAATGGGACCGGACTGTGTGTGTGAACTGGGGATCAAGAATGGGATCGGACTGTGTGTGTGAACTGGGGACTGAGAATGGGATCGGACTGTGTTTGTGAACTGGGGACTGAGAATGGGATCGGACAGTGTGTGTGAACTGGGGACTGAGAATGGGATCGGACTGTGTGTGTGAACCGGGGACTGAGAATCGGATCGGACTGTGTGTGTGAACTGGGGACTGAGAATGGAACCGGACTGTGTGTGTGAACTGGAGACTGAGAATGGGACCAGACAGTGTGTGTAAACTGGGGACTGAGAATGGGATCGGACTGTGTGTGTGAACCGGGGATCAAGAATGGGACCGGACTGTGTGTGTGAACCGGCGATCGAGAATGGGATCGGACTGTGTGTGTGAACCGGGGATCGAGAATGGAACCGGACTGTGTGTGTGAACTGGGGACTGAGAATGGGACCGGACTGTGTATCTGAACCGGGGATCGAGAATGGGACCGGACTGTGTGTGTGAACCGGGGATCGAGAATGGGACCGGACTGTGTGTGTGAACTGGGGACTGAGAATGGGACAGGACAGTGTATGTGAACCGGGGATCCAGAATGGGACCGGACTCTGTGTGTGAACTGGGGACTGAGAATGGGATCGGACTGTGTATGTGAACCGGGGATCGAGAATGGGACCGGACTGTGTGTGTGAACTGCGGACTGAGAATGGGATCGGACTGTGTGTATGAACCGGGGACTGAGAATGGGACCGGACTGTGTGTGTGAACTGGGGATCAAGAATGGGACCGGACTGTGTGTGTGAACTGGGGATCAAGAATGGGATCGGACTGTGTGTGTGAACTGGGGACTGAGAATGGGATCGGACTGTGTGTGTGAACTGGGGACTGAGAATGGGATCGGACAGTGTGTGTGAACTGGGGACTGAGAATGGGATCGGACTGTGTGTGTGAACCGGGGACTGAGAATGGGTTCGGACTGTGTGTGTGAACTGGGGACTGAGAATGGAACCGGATTGTGTGTGTGAACTGGGGACTGAGAATGGGACCGGACTGTGTGTGTGAACCAGGGACTGAGAATGGGACCAGACTGTGTGTGTGAACCGGGGACTGAGAATGGGACCGGACTGTGTGTGTGAACTGGGGACTGAGAATGGGACCGGACTGTGTGTGTGAATCGGTGACTGAGAATGGGACCGGACTGTGTGTGTGAACCGGTGACTGAGAATGGGACCGGACTGTGTGTGTGAACCCGGGACTGAGAATGGGACCGGACTGTGAGTGTGAACCGAGGACTGAGAATGGGACTGGACTGTGTGTGTGAATCAGTGACTGAGAATGGGACCGGACTGTGTGTGTGAACCCGGGACTGAGAATGGGACCGGACTGTGTGTGTGAATTGGTAACTGAGAATGGGACCGGACTGTGTGTGTGAACCCGGGACTGAGAATGGGACCGGACTGTGTGTGTGAACTGGGGACTGAGAATGGGACCGGACTGTGTGTGTGAATCGGTGACTGAGAATGGGACCGGACTGTGTGTGTGATCTGGGGACTGAGAATGGGACCGGACTGTGTGTGTGAACTGGGGACTGAGAATGGGACCGGACTGTGTGTGTGAACTGGGGACTGAGAATGGGACCGGACTGTGTCTGTGAACCGGGGACTGAGAATGGGACCGGACTGTGTGTGTGAATCGGTGACTGAGAATGGGACCGGACTATGTGTGTGAACTGGGGACTGAGAATGGGACCGGACTGTGTCTGTGAACTGGGGACTGAGAATGGGACCGGACTGTGTGTGTGAATCGGTGACTGAGAATGGGACCGGACTGTGTGTGTGAACTGGGGACTGAGAATGGGACCGGACTGTGTGTGTGAATCGGTGACTGAGAATGGGACCGGACTGTGTGTGTGAATCGGTGACTGAGAATGGGACCGGACTGTGTGTGTGAACTGGGGACTGAGAATGGGACCGGACTGTGTGTGTGAATCGGTGACTGAGAATGGGACCGGACTGTGTCTGTGAACTGGGGACTGAGAATGGGACCGGACTGTGTGTGTGAACTGGGGACTGAGAATGGGACCGGACTGTGTGTGTGAATCGGTGACTGAGAATGGGACCAGACTGTGTGTGTGAACTGGGGACTGAGAATGGGACCGGACTGTGTGTGTGCACTGGGGACTGAGAATGGGACCGGACAGCCTTCGAGCAGGGTTGGAGGTAAGTTGCTGCTATGTGCTTTTGAATTCTTTCACTGTGTCCGGGCGGCTGCTGCGCTGCTTTCCTTACCTGCGTCGATTTCCTTAACTCTAGGGAAGGTTTTTCAGGACAGGCCACATACGCTGGCCGAATCAGAACTGGAGTAACTCTCAGCTGGCCAAATTTCCCTAAATGGCCAAAAGTGGCAAAGGCGGCTGGTTACGCCCCCTCTGGCTGAAAAAAAAAACGGACCGAAAAAGATTGTAGCTTAACTGAGTGCAAATTGATTGGGGAAACTGCTTTTTCAACTTCGGCCAAAAAGAGCAGCCTGCTCAAAAAAAACGGTGCAAATCAGTGGGGAAAATTGAGCCCAGGTCTGTCTCTCGGCCCTGGTGCCATTTCTCTCACACTTTTTGACATCACATTTTTGTACTTTTCCTCGCTGGTGTTTTATTTATACCAGGTATTTTATTATTACTTCTCGCGTTTCTTTCTGAACCTGGAGTGTTTGTACTACCCATCTCATCTTTTTCTTACTTGTAGGTTATTATTACTTACTATTCCTTCGACACAAACCCTCCCCTTCCTTTATTAGTTTAAATCCCTTTCTACAGTCCTTTGCGCTAAGATCTTGGTCCCAGCCCGGTTCAGGTGGAGCCAGAGGGCACTGGATCCAGTGGTACAGCTCCCTCCTGCTGGTACCAGTGTCCCCTGCAATGGAACACCTCCTGCAAACACCAGTCTTTTGGCAAGTGTTGCTACCATCGGCCGATGTCCGTATATTCTGCACAGTTGCTAACTGGTGACATTGTGACATTGTGCAGTTGATTCTGTCTGTGCTTGCTGGGGCTTGCTCAGGTTCATGTGGGAGACACCCCAGGGCTCTGGTACATGAGTTAGAGGTTGGTCGTTGCTCAGGCTTGGTGGCAGGGGCAGAAGGCTGTGTGATGATGAGATCGGCCTCTGCGACACACAGTAAGTGGGCTCTGTGGGAATAGTTGCAGCAGGGTTTGTGGTTCGATGCACTTAGTACAGGTGCCAAGCCTCCCAGTGCAAGTACTGTGGGTGACAAGTGAGAGTCCCTGCAAACTGACAAAGAACAACAGGATGTGACGCAGTGAAGACGACACCTGGACACAGAGCTGTGCCGAGCAAACCACAAACTCGAACTTTAAAAAAACAAAGAACTTGCATCACTTCAGGAGGTCCCAAACGCTTTGCAGCCAATTACGTCTTCTTCTCAGGTAGTCCCCCGGAGTCGAGGATGACTTGGTTCCACACTAAAATGAGTTCTCAGGTGACTGATGAGACCAATGCGGGACCTACAGTCTCTGTCACAGGTGGGGTAATGGTGGTTGGAGGGATGGGTGGGTGGGGTGCTTGGGTTGTCGTGCGCTCCTCCCGCTGTTTGTGCTTGGCTTCCGCGTGTTCCCGGCGAAGAGACTCGAGGTGTTCGGCGCCTTCTCGGATTCTACTCCTCCACTTTGGGCAGTCTTGGGCCAGGGATTCCCAACAGTCGGTGGGAATGTTACATTTTTTCAAGTAGGCTTTGAGGGATCTCCTTGAAGTGTTTCCCCTGCCCCCCGGGACTCGCTTGCCATGACGGAGTTCAGAATAGAATGCTTGTTTCGGGAATCTTGTGTCGGGCATGCGGACAATGAGGCCCGTCCACTGGAACTGATCGAGCGTGGTTAATGCCTTGATACTGGGGATGTTGGCCTGAGAGATCGCTGACGTTGGTGTGCTTCGAAGTGCTCCATCCAGCGGGCACTGACTGCCTCTCTGTTCCCCTCTCCATTATTGGCCCTCAGTGGAACAGGACCTTGTGTGCTTGGGCCATAGGTGGTCTTGACTGAGCTAAAAAAGCCAAGCACATCGTGATTGTTGGCAAATCCAAGATTAATGCGCTCACCTACACTGCGATCCTGACCTCGCTGCTGGTCCATGCTGTACCTTCCCTGAGCCCCCACCTCGCTGCTGGTCCCTGCTGTACCTTCCCTGGGCTCCCACCTCACTGCTGGTCCCTGCTGTACCTTCCCTGAGCCCCCACCTCGCTGCTGGTCCCTGCTGTACCTTCCCTGAGCCCCCACCTCGCTGCTGGTCCCTGCTGTACCTTCCCTGGGCCCCCACCTCGCTGCTGGTCCCTGCTGTACCTTCCCTGGGCCCCCACCTCACTGCTGATCCCTGCTGTACCTTCCCTGGGCCCCCACTTCACTGCTGGTCCCTGCTGTACCTTCCCTGGGCCCCCACCTCACTGCTGGTCTCTGCTGTACTTTCCCTGGGCCCCACCTCACTGCTGATCCCTGCTGTACCTTCCCTGGGCCCCCACCTCGCTGCTGGTCCCTGCTGTACCTTCCCTGGGCCCCCTCCGCACTGCTGATCCCTTCCCTCAGCCCCCACTTCACTGCTGGTCCCTGCTGTACCTTCCCTGGGCCCCCACCTCACTGCTGATCCCTGCTGTACCTTCCCTGGGCCCCCACCTCACTGCTGATCCCTGCTGTACCTTCCCTGGGCCCCCACCTCACTGCTGATCCCTGCTGTACCTTCCCTGGGCCCCCACTTCACTGCTGATCCCTGCTGTACCTTCCCTGGGCCCCCACTTCACTGCTGGTCCCTGCTGTACCTTCCCTGGGCCCCCACCTCACTGCTGGTCTCTGCTGTACCTTCCCTGGGCCCCACCTCACTGCTGATCCCTGCTGTACCTTCCCTGGGCCCCCACCTCGCTGCTGGTCCCTGCTGTACCTTCCCTGGGCCCCCACCTCACTGCTGATCCCTGCTGTACCTTCCCTGGGCTCCCACCTCACTGCTGATCCCTGCTGTACCTTCCCTGGGCCCCCACCTCACTGCTGATCCCTGCTGTACCTTCCCTGGGCTCCCACCTCACTGCTGATCCCTGCTGTACCTTCCCTGGGCCCCCACTTCACTGCTGATCCCTGCTGTACCTTCCCTGGGCCCCCACCTCACTGCTGGTCCCTGCTGTATCTTCCCTGGGCCCCCACTTCACTGCTGATCCCTGCAGTACCTTCCCTGGGCCCCCACCTCACTGCTGATCCCTGCTGTACCTTCCCTGGGCCCCCACCTCGCTGCTGATCCCTGCTGTACCTTCCCTGGGCCCCCACCTCGCTGCTGATCCCTGCTGTACCTTCCCTGGGCCCCCACTTCACTGCTGATCCCTGCTGTACCTTCCCTGGGCCTCCACCTCACTGCTGATCCCTGCTGTACCTTACCTGGGCCCCCACCTCACTGCTGATCCCTGCTGTACCTTCCCTGGGCCCCCACCTCACTGCTGATCCCTGCTGTACCTTCCCTGGGCCCCCACCTCACTGCTGGTCCCTGCTGTACCTTCCCCGGGCCTCCACCTCACTGCTGATCCCTGCTGTACCTTCCCTGGGCCCCCACCTCACTGCTGATCCCTGCTGTACCTTCCCTGGGCCCCCACCTCACTGCTGATCCCTGCTGTACCTTCCCTGGGCCCCTACCTCACTGCTGGTCCCTGCTGTACCTTCCCCGGGCCTCCACCTCACTGCTGGTCCCTGCTGTACCTTCCCTGGGCCCCCACCTCACTGCTGGTCTCTGCTGTACCTTCCCTGGGCCCCACCTCACTGCTGATCCCTGCAGTACCTTCCCTGGGCCCCCACCTCGCTGCTGATCCCTGCTGTACCTTCCCTGGGCCCCCACCTCACTGCTGATCCCTGCTGTACCTTCCCTGGGCCCCCACCTCGCTGCTGATCCCTGCTGTACCTTCCCTGGGCCCCCACTTCACTGCTGATCCCTGCTGTACCTTCCCTGGGCCTCCACCTCACTGCTGGTCCCTGCTGTACCTTACCTGGGCCCCCACCTCACTGCTGATCCCTGCTGTACCTTCCCTGGGCCCCCACCTCACTGCTGATCCCTGCTGTACCTTCCCTGGGCCCCCACCTCACTGCTGGTCCCTGCTGTACCTTCCCCGGGCCTCCACCTCACTGCTGATCCCTGCTGTACCTTCCCTGGGCCCCCACCTCACTGCTGATCCCTGCTGTACCTTCCCTGGGCCCCCACCTTACTGCTGGTCCCTGCTGTACCTTCCCTGGGCCCCCACCTCACTGCTGCCCTCGTGTTCCGACCTCCCTGTGATGTTTTTTTTTCCAAAAATATATACATTATTCAAATAAAAATGTTCACGATACATTTGAAAACAGTTCAGTGCATTTAGATGCGGTTAGCAATTCCATACAATACATTTGCTTACATTACATTCCAGGATACATTGCAATACAATTCACAAATCATGTTACATGTAGCACTATACAGATGAAAGCAGTACATGGAACGGATGAGAACACATTTACATTTCTTTTCAAGATAAATTGTGAAACAGTCCAGTACTTACATTATACATGGCACAACACAGGTGATAGAAACATAGAAACATAGAAAATAGGTGCAGGAGTAGGCCATTTGGCCCTTCGAGCCTGCAACACCATTCAATATGATCATGGCTGATCATGCAACTTCAGTACCCCATTCCTGCTTTCTCTCCATACCCTTTGATCCCTTTAGCCGTAAGGGCCATATCTAACTCCTTTTTGAATATATCTAACGAACTGGCCTCAACAACTTTCTGTGGTAGAGAATTCCACAGGTTCACAATTCTCTGAGTGAAGAAGTTTCTCCTCATTCACCCCTTATCCTTAGATTGTGTCCCCTGGTTCTGGATTTCTCCAATATCGGGAACATTTTTCCTGCATTTAACCTGTCCCGTCCAGTCAGAATTTTATATGTTTCTATGAGATCCCCTCTCATTCTTTTAAATTCCAGTGAATATGAGCCCAGTCGACCCAGTCTTTCTTCATATGTCAGTCCTGCCATCCCTGGAATCAGTCTGGTGAACCTTCACTGCACTCCCTCAATAGCAAGAATGTCCTTCCTCAGATTAGGAGACCAAAACTGTACACACTATTTAAGGTGTGGCCTCACCAAGGCCCTGTACAACTGCAGTAAGACCTCCCTGCTCCTATACTCAAATCCTCTCTCTATGAAGGCCAACATGCCAATTGCATTCTTCACCGCCTGCTGTACCTGCATGTCAACTTTCAATGACTGATTTACCATGACACCCAGGTCTCGTTGCACCTCCCCTTTTCCTAATCTGTCGCCATTCAGATAATATTCTGCCTCCCTGTTTTTGCCACCAAAGTGGATAACCTCACATTTATCCACATTATACTGCATCTGCCATGTATTTGCCCACTCACCTAACCTGTCCAAGTCACCCTGCAGCCTCTTAGCATCTTCCTCACAGCTCTCACTGCCACCCAGCTTAGTGTCATCTGCAAACTTGGAGATATTACATTCAATTCCTTTGGCCAAATCATTAATGTATATTGTAAAGAGCTGGGGTCTCAGCACTGAGCCCTGCGGCACTCCACTAGTCACTGCCTGCCATTCTGAAAAAGACCCGTTCATTCCTACTCTTTGCTTCCTGTCTGCCAACCAGTTCTCTAGCCACGTCAATACATTACTCCCAATACCATGTACTTTAATTTTGCACCCTGATCTCTTGTGTGGGACCTTGTCAAAAAGCCTTTCGAAAGTCCAAATACACCACATCCACTGGTTCTCCCTTGTCCACTCTACTAGTTACATCCTCAAAAAATTCTAGAAGATTTGTTAAGCATGATTTCCCTTTCATAAATCCATGCTGTCTTGGACCGATCCTGTCACTGTTTTCCAAATGCGCTGCTATTACATCTTTAATAATTGATTCCAATATTTTCCCCACTAGGCCAGGGACTCCCAGGTGTCAGTGGGGATGTTGCACTTTACCAGGGAGGCTTTGAGGCTGTCCTTGTAGCGTTTCCGCTCATTTGCCGTGAAGGAGCTCCGAGTAGAGCACCTGCTTTGGGAGTCTCGTGTCTGGCATGCGAACAATGTGGCCTGCACAGCGGAGCTGATCGAGTGTGGTCAATGCTTCAACGCTGGAGATGTTAGTCTGGGCGAGGACGCTGATGTTGGTGCGCCTGTCCTCCCAGGGGATTTGTAGGATCTTGCAGAGACATCGTTGGTGATATTTCTCCAGCAACTTGAGGTGTCTGCAGCAGCTTGGCCAGACCCATCCTTCGCAACACCGGGGACAGATAGAACCTTAGCACATAGTGACACTTAGTGTTTGCGTACCGGGAGTCGGTGCACAGCTTGATGCAGCCGCACACAAAGGTGGCCAACAGGATGAGGGCCACGTTGGGTATGTCCTTTCCTGCATTGTCCAGAGATTTGTACATCGTGTCTCTGCGGACACGGTCCATGTTGGATCTCCAGACAAAGTGGAAGACGGCTCGGGTGACTGCCGCGGCGCAGGAGCGTGAAATGGTTCAGGCCTGCGTCACGTACAACAACACCGAGAGCACCTAACTCCTGATTACCAGGTTCTTTCCTGCAATGGCGAGTGAGCGCTGCTCCCACAATCCCAGTTTCTGTTTGACTTTGGCGATACACTCTTCCTAGTTTTTGCCGCACGCCCCGTCTGCTCCGAACCATATTCCCAACACCTTCAGGTAATCTGACTTAAAGGTGAAGGGAATAAAGGATCAGCCGGCCCAGCTCCAAAAGAACTTGGCCTCGCTTTTGCTGCGATTAACCTTCGCCCCCGAGGCCAGTTCAAACTGATCGCAGATTGTGAGCAATCTGCGGACCGACTCTGGATCCAAGCAAAAGATGGCAACGTGGTCCATATACAGGGAGGCCTTGACCTGACGCTTCTGCTGCCTGGGATCGTCACCCCTCTAATGCCCGCATCCTTCCTGATGGACCCAGCAAAGGGCTCAATGCAGCACACAAACAAGACAGAGGAGAGAGGGCAGCCTTGCCTGACTGCAGACCTGATCGGAAAGCTTTCAGTTTCACACCCGTTGATTAGAACTGTGCTACTGAGGTCTGTGTAGAGCAGTTGGATCCAATTGCGGATACCCTCCCCAAACCCCACCTTGGAGAGCACGTCCATCAGGTACGTGTGCGAGATCCTGTCAAAGGCCTTCTCCTGGTCCAAGCTGATTAGGCAGATGTCCACCCTCCTGTCCCGCACGTAGGCAATCGTATCCCAGAGTAGGGCGAGGCTATCAGAGATCTTCCTGCCGGGGACAGCGCAGACCTGGTCCGGGTGGATCACCAGCTCCAGAGCAGACTTGACCCCGTTGGCGATGACCTTGGGCCGGCAGTTTTTAATTTCCTCCCTCTCCCCCTTCTGCTTGAGGGTGATGTCTTTCCTCATCGATTCTGACGTGCTGCCAGCCAGAAACATACCCTCGTACACTTCCAGCAGGTCTGGGCCCGTCCAGTCCCAACAGAGCCCAATACAACTCGGCCGGTAAGCCCCCGCTTCTGGGAATGTTACTCGTCTCGAGGGACTGGACGGCCTTTGTCAGCTCATCCAGAGTTAGCGGGGGGTCCAGATTCTCCCGCTCGCTGTGGTCTAAGACCTCCGCGATAGACGACAGGAAGGACAGGGAGGCCGCGCGGTCTCTGGGCTTGACGTCGTGCAGCCCGGCATAAAAGGCTGTGAAGACATCACGGAACCGTCTTCTTCCTTTAGGCTGGTGATCACAGAGCTCCCCCTGTGTACCTTTTGGAAGAAGAAGCGCGAACACGTCTCATCCTGCTCCACGGAGCGGACTCTGGAGTGGAAGATGATTTTGGAGGACTCTGAGGCAAAGAGAGAGGCTTGCTGGCCCTTCACCTCTTCGAGTTCCTCCGCGACATCGACCCCCATCGACTGCAGCAGGAGCAGGTTTTGCATACTCTTCTGGAGATGGGACAATTCCCTCTGTCTCCCTCTCGCCTCCTGAACACCTTTGAGGATGAAGAACCTCTTGATGTTCATCTTGATCGTTTCCCATCAGTGCATCGGGGAATCACAGAGGGGTTTTACGGTTCTCCAACCTTTGTAATCCCTCTCAAGTTCCTCAACGTTTTCCGGGGTCAACAGTTTCCCCCTGCCAACTTTCTGGTCTTCCTGTGGGTGACAGTCGGCCAGTAGGAGGCAGTGGTCAGAGAAGAACACCGGCGTGACGTCGGTGGATCTGACCTTGAGCGTGTGGGACACAAACGGGAAGTCTATTCTGGAACGGACGGACCCGTCTGGTCTCGACCAGGTGTATCTGCGCGGTGCTCCGTCTGCAGGCTTGCTGAAGATGTCTCAAAGCTTGGCATTTTTTACCATGTCCATCAGGAGTTTGGACGTGGCGTCAGTTTGCTGTCGGCTCTGCTGGATTGTCCAGCCGCATCGATGATACAGTTGAAATCACCGCCCAGAACGACCGGAATGGATGTCGCCAGCAGCAGTGAGAGTTGCTGGAAGATAGCCAGCCGCTCATTCTTGAGAGCCGGGGCACACACATTAGTAAGCCCGAGAGGAACATTTTTATAGAGTACGTCTGCCACGATGAGGCAGCCGCCCACCACCTCCTTAACTTTGGTGATGGTGAAGTGGCCCCCCTGCAGCAGAATGCCCAGGCTGGAGGAGCGACAATCGTTGCCTCCTGACCAGACGGATGGTCCATGGAACCACCATTGCGATCACTGCCGGTAACTGCTGAAGTACGGCAGGCCGCACTCCTGCAAGAACAGCAGGTCTGCCTTGACCTTGGCGAGGTACCCCAAGGTGGAAACACATTGCGCAGTCGACTTAACTCTACGCATGTTAATGGATGCAATCTTTAAACCCATTTTTCAAATTGGTGATTACAGTCCAAAGTCCCACTTCAATAAACAGTCATTTATGTTGGAAGCAGCCCTGTGGCCTATTCCCGCATACACAGATTAGATTTAGAAATGTCTACTGCACCTGGGCCGAGATACAGGTCGTCCTCTGCTGTGGGGGGGGGCTTCGACCAGGGGACAGCAGCGGTGTTGTCAGAGTCCTCCATGTCACCTGGGCTGTCCTCGCCTGGTGTTGGTTGGTCCCTCTGTCCGTCACCTGTGGTGTCGTTGCTCACAATGTTCTGGAGCTGGGGAGCACTGGGAATCATTACTCCCGGTCTCCCAGAGCAGGGGAGCACTGGGAATCATTACTTCCGGTCTCCCGGAGCGGGGGGGGGCACTGGGAATCATTACTCCCGGTCTCCCGGAGCGGGGAGCACTGGGAATCATTACTTCCGGTCTCCCGGAGCGGGGAAGCACTGGGGACCGTTACTCCCGGTCTCCCGGAGCAGGGGGGCACTGGGGCTCATTACTCCCGGTCTCCCGGAGCGGGGGGGGCACTGGGAATCATTATTCCCGGTCTCCCAGAGCTGGGGAGCACTGGGAATCATTACTTCTGGTCTCCCGGAGCGGGGGGGGCACTGGGAATCATTACTCCCGGTCTCCCAGAGCTGGGGAGCACTGGGAATCATTACTCCCGGTCTCCCGGAGCGGGGGGGGGGGCACTGGGAATCATTATTCCCGGTCTCCCGGAGCTGGGAGGTACTTGCGCCACTTCTTTCCTTTTTTGCACTGGCGTTTTGCCTCTTCTGATGGCGATAGTGGGGGCTTTTGCCTCACCCTTCGTCATCAGATGAGCTGCAGCCATTGCTGTCCATCATGGACGTTAGCAGTCTTTTGCCATTCATTTCAGCAAGAGCCTAAAGCTTGCTGGCCTTTTCCTGACGAGCTGCCATCCCTGTTCCTCCTCTGCTGGCCCCTCGGTGTGCTGGGGGAGAGCTTCACTGTTGGGTGTTGGCGTCTGGCAGCTTGCCGTAGCACACTTGCCTTTCTCCCTGTCTTGCTCAGTGTCCACTAGGGTGGTTGCTTCTTCGCACGGTGTGTTGCTGGGGCGGGGTGGGGAGGGTGTAGGTCTCCTCTGAGGCGTTGCGATCCTCAGCTTCCTCCTTGCCTGCCACAAAGTTCTTTGTCGCCTATGCGTAGCTGAAATTGCGCTTGGGGCAGACTTTGTACAGATGTCCAGCCTGACCACAAAGGTTGCAGCACTTGCTCTCTTTGCAGTCCTTTGTCTGGTGGCCTTCCTTCTTGCAGTTGTGGCAGATGACTGCTTTGCGGTTTGCCGCCACGTGGCCTGCTTTCCCGCAGGTCCGACACACATTGGGTTGTCCGGCGTACACCATGTAGCCCCGACTTCCTCCGATGACGATGCTGGAGGTGGGGGGGGGGGGGGGGTGCAGGATGGTTGCGCTGGCATCCGCTTTCAATGTCACCTGGATCTGGCGCTTGCTGGTCCAAATCCCAAACAAGTCGTTCATGTTCACGCTGCCCTGCCCCATCGACATACCTGGCGAGGAATGTCAGCACATCAACGACTGGGATGTGGGGGTTGTACATCATCATAGGCAGTCCCTTGTATCGAGGATGACTTGCTTCCATGCCAAAAATGGATGAGTTCACAGGTGTTTCAATGAAGGAACCCAATGTTCCAGATCCCGAACTACATCTTGAAGGGTGGAAGATGCCTGTACCTGGATTTTTTTAATGTGTGGTGGCTGTTGCACACCAGCCACCACACGGGCTTCAAGAGCTAGGTCTTGGTCCAGTGGCAAGGATTAGCCAAGACGATGGGAGACCTGCTCCGCTGCACAGACCTAGTGCGCACACATATCGCAGTGTGGGCTGGGCCCGTGCTGCCCCTGGGCCCTCGCCTCTTCTGGCCCCGAACTCACGCCTCTCCCTAGTCCCGATCACATCGCTCTACATTCTCTCGCCGCTCCTTCGCCCCGACCTCGCCACTCCTGCTGTATCTGCCCACGCTCCAATCACCGACCTGGACCTTGATGACGTCACTCTTCGCTGCCGTTGCCTTCCTACAACAGCTTGCGCTGCTCCCTGGAGTAGTACACCTCCACGCTGCTCCCGGGCCGCTGCTCGCTGCTCTTTTTATGGCCCCGGCCTGTCGCTGGTGTTCTCACGCAGATCGGGGCCTCCAATACTTATGCACTATGATAGTGCGCTCCCTCTGTGATGGAAGGGTGAACAGTGGCTCTGCAGTCACCATTGACCGCAGTGGTTCACTCGCCATCTCCTTCAATGCCTTCAGGAATTTCAGGCACTGAGCGACGTTTCTGAAAGTTACATCAAAATAACCTCTCTTCGGAATGTCCTGGAAGGTGAAGACATCCGCGATTTTCATGCCATAGGTCATGAACAGGATTTTCTTCACGAAGAGGGACCGGTCGATTAGCGTCTCTCCTTCCACCTTCTTTGCCGTCACTCGTACGGTGTTTCGAACACCCGGGTTGGCCGCTCGTTTGGCCGCCATCCTTTCGGCTTATTTTTTGGCTGCAGCCTTCATCTCTCTTGGCTGCCAGTCTGGAAGCTTTGCGGACTTCCTGGTTCGCTCCCTGGTTGGTCGATGTTAAGTATGGAAGAACTTCACGAGACTGAGTATTGTGAGCTAAAACTGATGTGGCCTTAGTCTCTTTAATACAACTCCAGAATGCCTAAGCAGCATGCAGACAACCTTTTATACTCCCTTGTACAAGGTGTGCAGGTGACCCTTGGGCCCTCCGGTGGCAAGTCTTACACAGTTACAATGTTTACATACGTAACATCACTCCCCCCAAAATCTTTGATTCAAATTATTTACAAGTTGAGACGATCCGGAACCCTATGCTCCCTGGTTGATTGTTTGAGTTCAAACTCTGGCATGGGTGAGCTGGTCGGACCATTGCTGCACTGCGGCACGGCTGGTCTGACAGGACTGTTGGGAATGGTGGTTTCATCCTCTTGATTGACAGCGAGGTCGATTGCTGGTTGGGTGTGTGTTGGTGGATCGATGATGGTGATGTCCTCTTTTAGTTGTTCCTGGTTGTTGGTGAACCGCAGTTTGGTCTGATCCAAATGCTTTCTGCACGTTTGTCCATTCAATAGTTTGACTATAAACACTCTATTCCCCTCCTTGGCCAAGGCAGTGTCAGCGACCCATTTAGGACCATGACAGTAATTAAGGACAAACAGAGGGTCGTTAACATCAATGTCACGCGATACATCCGCACAATCGTGGTACATGTTTTGCTGGTGACGCCGGGTTTCCACATGATCATTTAGATCCAGGTGGACTAGAGAGAGCCTGGTTTTGAGTGCTCTCTTCATTAACAATTCTGCAGGGGGAACCCTAGTGAGCAAGTGGGGTCACGTCCGGTAGCTGAGCAGAACCCGAGATAAGCGGGTCTGCAAGGAGCCTTCCGTCATGCGTTTCAAGCTTTGCTTGATAGTTTGAACTGCCCGTTCTGCCTGACCGTTGGATGCGGGCTTAAACGGAGCAGACCTGACATGCTTGATGCCATTGTGGGTCATAAACTCATTGAATTCCGAGCTGGTAAAACACGGTCCATTGTCACTGACAAGGACGTCGGGCAAGTTATGGGTGGCGAACATAACCCGGAGGCTTTCAATGGTGGCGGTGGATATGCTGGATGACATGATTACGCATTCAATCCATTCAATCTTTCCGAGAAAGGGGCCAGCAAAATCTACGTGGATCCTGGACCACAGTTTGGAGGGCCATGACCACAGACTCAATGGAGCCTCCCTTGGTGCATTGCTCAGTTGTGAGCGCGTGTTGCAGTGGTGTACGCATGACTCTAAGTCCGAGTCACTGCCGGGCCACCAAACATGCGACCTGGCTATTGCCTTCTTCATGACTGTGCCTGGGTGGGTATTGTGTAGGTAGCGTTTAAACGTTTCCCTGCCTTTTTTTGGTAAAACCACACGATTACCCCATAGGTGACAATCCGACTGGATGGACATTTCATCTTTGCGTCGGTGAAGCGGCTTAATTTCATCTTGCATTTCCCCGGGAACGGTCGACCAGCTCCCATTGAGGATGCAACTTTTTACAAGTGACAGCACAGGATCCTGACTGGTCCCGGTCCTGATCTGATGAGCAGTGACGGGTGACCCCTCGCTCTCAAAAGCATCCATGACCAGAAGCAAGTCTGCGGGCTGCGCCATTTCCACCCCGGTAGTGGGCAATGGTAGCCGACTGAGGGCATCAGCACAGTTCTCCATGCCTGGTCTGTGGCGGATAACATAGTAATAGGCGGGCAATGTTAGTGCCCATCTTTGGATGCGGGATGAAGCATTGGTGTTTATAGCTTTGCTTTCTGAAAACAGCGAAATGAGCGATTTGTGGTCGGTTTCAAGCTCAAACCAGTCCAAATAGGTATTGGTGCATTTTCTTAACCCCATATACACATGCTAACACCTCTTTCTCAACCATACTGTAGGCTCTTTCAGCCTTAGACAGACTTCTAGATGCGTATGCAATCAGTTGAAGTTTGCCCGATCCATTGGTTTGTTGTAACACACAACCGACCCCATACGAAGATCACAAGCTAGCACCAATTGTTACATGGGTCATACAGTACAAGTAACTTATTAGAACAAAGTAGGTTTCTGGCCTTCTCAAAGGCTGTCTCTTGAGATTTACCCCAAACCCAGTCATCACCCTTACGTAGCAACATGTACAAAGGTTCCAACAAAGTGCTTAACCCGGGTAGAAAGTTTCCAAAATAGTTGAGGAGTCCCAGGAACGAATGCAGCTCCATCACATTCTGTGGTCTGGGTGCAGTCTTGATGGCCTCTGTCTTTGAGTCCATGGGTCTGATGCCGTCTGCGGCAATCTTTCTCCCCAAAAATTCGACCTCTGGCGCCAGGAAAACACACTTGGAGCATTTCAGCCTGAGTCCCATTCTGTCTAGTCGACTTAGAACCTCTTCCAGGTTGTGCAGGTGTTTGGTGGTGTCACGACCGGTGATCAGGATGTCGTCTTGAAACACAGTGGTGCGCGGAACCAATTTCAGCAGACTCTCCATGTGCCTCTGGAAAATGGCAGCAGCCGAGCGAATCCCAAAAGGGCACCTGTGGTATATAAACAGTCCTTTGTGCATGTTGATGCACGTTAATCTTTTTGAAGATTCAGCCAGCTCCTGTGTCATGTAGGCGGAGGTTAGGTCCAGCTTGGTGAACGACTTCCCCCCCGCTAATGTTGCGAACAGGTCATCTGCCTTGGGTAGCGGGTACTGGTCCTGTAATGTGACCTTGTAGTCTCCGCAGATTCTGACCGTGCCATCGCTTTTCAACACCGGAACAATTGGACTGGCCCACTTGTTGAACTCGACTGGCGATATGATTCTCTCTCATTGAAGTCTGTCCAGTTCAATCTCGACTTTCTCGCTCACCATATATGGAACCGCTCGAGCCTTGTGATGAATGGGCCTTGCATCGGGGACTAGATGGATTTGCACCTGTGAAGTTGCCGATGCCTGGTTCAAATAGCGACGGAAACTTGCTCAGCACTTGGGCGCATGAGGCATCATCCACTGAAGACAGTGTTTTGATGTCGTCCCAGTTCCATCGAATCTTTCCCAGCCAGCTTCTGCCGAACAGTGTTGGGCCATCACCTGGTACAATCCATAGTGGTAAATCATGCACAGCTCCATCGTACAATACGTTAACTGCCGCACTGCCAATGACTGGTATGAGCTCTTTGGTGTAGGTGCGCAGCTTTGTCTTAATCGGGCTCAGTTTGGGCCTTTGTGCCTTGTTTCTCAAAAGCCTTCTGGCTCATAATGGACTGACTTGCCCCGTGTCCAACTCCTTTGATACCGGAATACCGTTCAATTTGACTTTCAGCATATTAGGAGGGCTCTTGGTGGTGAAGGTGTGTAGCCCATACACTTCTTCCTCGGGTTGAGTTGCCTCTCTTGTTTGTTCTGTGTGATCCGCGCCGGATCGATCATCCACCACTGACTCTGCCACGTGGTGAGTCACAGCACTCTTGCACATTCGCTGGAGGTACCCCATTGTTTCGCAGCCTTTGCACACGTAGTGCTTGAATCGACATTGTTGGGCTCGATGATTACCTTCGCAGCACCAACATGGTGCTAATGGATTTGCATTCACATCCGATGGCGGACTCTGAGTCATCCTAGGTCTTGCAGCTGCAGACATGTAAACCCTGCCATATGCAGTTCTGCCTGCTAGCGACCTTATTTTATACACAGTACTTGCTGGTGAGCTTGCCCTGCTCTTCTTCCAATAGTGCCATAGCATCTTCTATACCATGTACTTTCAGCCACCTAAGGATTCATTTTTAGAGTGGAAGCAATTCTTCCTCCATTTTGAGGGACCACCTATGATGATGATGAGCATCTTCTATATTCACCTGAGCTAGGGTGACCATATTTCCTAAACCGAATCCGGCAACACCCAGGGTAGGAGCACAGCAAAGTAGGCAGGACGGAAAATGTAGGTTGTGCAGCATAGCGAGACAACATTTGTAATAAGAACATAAGAACGAGGAGCAGGAGTAGGCCATTTAATACGATCATGGCTGACCCGATTATGGACTCGGCTCCACTTCCCTGCCCGCTCCCCATAACCCCTTATTCCTTTATCAGTTAAGAAACTGTCTATCTTTGTCTTAAATTTATTCAATGTCCCGGCTTCCACAGCTCTCTCAGGCAGCGAATTCCACAGATTTGCAGCTGATATTTTAACAGTGGCAGATACACACTACAAATGCAAAACAACTGTGCATATAATTACCACAGATGTGACATCACATAATGGAAGCACATTCAGATACAGGACCCCTCCCCCAGTGACTGAGGTCACACCTACCCCCCCTCCCCCAGTGACTGAGGTCACACCTACCCCCCTCCCCCAGTGACTGAGGTCACACCTACCCCCCTCCCCCAGTGACTGAGGTCAACCTGTCCCCCCTCCCCCCAGTGACTGAGGTCACACCTACCCCCCCCTCCCCCAGTGACTGAGGTCACACCTGTCCCCCCCTCCCCCAGTGACTGAGGTCACACCTACCCCCCCCTCCCCCAGTGACTGAGGTCACACCTGTCCCCCCCTCCCCCCAGTGACTGAGGTCACACCTACCCCCCTCCCCCAGTGACTGAGGTCACACCTACCCCCCTCCCCCAGTGACTGAGGTCACACCTACACCCCCCCCTCCCCCAGTGACTGAGGTCAACCTGTCCCCCCTCCCCCCAGTGACTGAGGTCACACCTGCCCCCCCTCCCCCCAGTGACTGAGGTCACACCTGTCCCCCCTCCCCCCAGTGACAGAGGTCACACCTGTCCCCCCCCTCCCCCTAGTGACAGAGGTCACACCTGTCCCCCATCCCCCAGTGATAGAGGTCACACCTGCTCCCCCTCCCCCCAGTGACTGAGGTCACACCTGCCCCCCCACCCCCCAGTGACTGAGGTCACACCTGACCCCTCCCCCCAGTGACAGAGGTCATACCTGACCCCCCTCCCCCTAGTGACTGAGGTCACACCTGTCCCCCCTCCCCCCTCCCCCCAGTGACTGAGGTCACACCTGACCCCTTCCCCCGCCCTAGTGACAAAGGTAATAGCTTACCCCTCCCTCCCAGTGACTGAAGTCACACCTGACTCCTCCAGGATTGAAGTCACACCTGACCTGACTCCCCCAACCCATTGGCTGAGGTCACACCTGACCCCTCTCAGTGCATGAGGTGATACCTGATCTCTCCCCGAAGGGACTGAGGTCACACCTGTCCCCCCCTCCCCCCTCCCCGCAGTGACTGAGGTCACACCTGTCCCCCCAGTGACTGAGGTCACAACTGTCCCCCCCTCCCCCCAGTGACTGAGGTCACACCTGTCCCCCCCTCCCCCCTCCCCCCAGTGACTGAGGTCACACCTGTCCCCCCCTCCCCCTAGTGACTGAGGTCACACCTGACCCCCCTCCCCCAGTGACTGAGGTCACACCTGTCCCCCCCCTCCCCCGTCCCCCTAGTGACTGAGGTCACACCTGTCCCCCCTCCCCCTAGTGACTGAGGTCACACCTGTCCCCCACTCCCCCCAGTGACTGAGGTCACACCTGTCCCCCCTCCCCCCAGTGACTGAGGTCACACCTGTCCCCCCTCCCCCCAGTGACAGAGGTCACACCTGTCCCCCCTCCCCCCTCCCCCCAGTGACTGAGGTCACACCTGTCCCCCCAGTGACTGAGGTCACACCTGTCCCCCCTCCCCCCAGTGACTGAGGTCACACCTGTCCCCCCTCCCCCCAGTGACAGAGGTCACACCTGTCCCCCCTCCCCCCAGTGACAGAGGTCACACCTGTCCCCCCCTCCCCCCTCCCCCAGTGATTGAGGTCACACCTGTCCCCCCTCCCCCAGTGACTGAGGTCACACCTGCCCCCCCCTCCCCCAGTGACAGAGGTCACACCTGCCCCCCCTCCCCCCAGTGACTGAGGTCACACCTGCCCCCCTCCCCCCAGTGACTGAGGTCACATCTGTCCCCCCCTCCCCCCAGTGACAGAGGTCACACCTGTCCCCCCCCTCCCCCTAGTGACAGAGGTCACACCTGTCCCCCCTCCCCCCTCCCCCAGTGACAGAGGTCACACCTGCTCCCCCTCCCCCCAGTGACTGAGATCACACCTGCCCCCCCTCCCCCCAGTGACTGAGGTCACACCTGCCCCCCCTCCCCCCAGTGACTGAGGTCACACCTGACCCCTCCCCCCAGTGACAGAGGTCATACCTGACCCCACCTCCCCCCTTTGTGACTGAGGTCATCGCTGACTCTGCCCCCCACGGTGACTGAGGTCATACCTGACCCCTTCCCCCGCCCTAGTGACAAAGGTAATAGCTTACCCCTCCCTCCCAGTGACTGAAGTCACACCTGACTCCTCCAGGATTGAAGTCACACCTGACCTGACTCCCCCAACCCATTGGCTGAGGTCACACCTGACCCCTCTCAGTGCATGAGGTGATACCTGATCTCTCCCCGAAGGGACTGAGGTCATACCTGACCCCTCCCCCCCAGTGACAGAAGTCACACTTCACCAAACTCCCCAGGATTGATGTCACACCTGATCCCCTGCCCCCAGTGACTGAGGGCACACCTGAAACATAAGAAATAGGAGCAGGAGTAGGCCATACGGCCCCTCGAGTCTGCTTTGCCATTTACTATGATCATGGCTGATCCGATCTTGGACTCAGGTCCACTTCCCTGCCTGCTCCACATAACCCCTTATTCCTTTATCATTTAAGAAACTGTCTATCTCTGTCTTAAATGTATTCAATGACCAGCTTCCACAGCCCTCTAAGGCAGCGAATTCCACAGATTTATAACCCTCTGAGAGAAGAAATTCCATTTAGCTCAATTTTAAATGGGCGGCCCCTTATTCTAAGATCATGCCCCCTAGTTCTAGGCTCTCCTAACAGTGAAACATCCTCTCTGCATCCACCTTGTCAAGCCCCCTCATAATCTTATACATTTCGATAAGATCACCTCTCATTCTTCTGAATTCCAATGAGTAGAGGCCCAACCTACTCAACCTTTCCTCATAAGTCAACCCCCTCATCTCCAGCATCAACCTAGTGAACTTTCTCTGAACTGCCTCCAAAGCAAGTATATCCTTTCTTAAATATGGAAACCAAAACTGCACGCAGTATTCCAGGTGTGGCCTCACCACTACCCCTGTATAACTCTAGCAATACTTCCCTGCTTTTATATTCCATCCCCTTTGCAATAAAGGCCAAGATCACTTGCTGTACCTGCATACTAACCTTTTGTGTTTCATGTACCAGGACCCCCAGGTCCCGCTGTACTGCAGCACTTTGCAATCTTTCTCCATTTAAATAATAACTTGCTCTTCGATGTTTTTCTGCCAAAGTGCATAACCTCACAATTTTACTCCATCTGCCAAATTTTTGCCCAATCACTTAGTCTGTCTATGTCCTATTGCAGGTTTTTTATGTCCTCCTCAGAACATCTTTGTATCATCAGCAAACTTGGCTACGTTATACTCGGTCCCTTCATCCAAGTCGTTAATATAGATTGTAAAGAATTGGGGTCCCAGCACTGATCCCTGCGGCACCCCACTGGTTACTGATTGCCAACCAGAGAATGAGCCATTTATCCCAACTCTCTGTTTTCTGTTAGTTAGCCAATCCTCTATCCATGCTAATATATTATCCCCAACCCCGTGAACTTTTATCTTGTGCAGTAACCTTTTATGTGGTACCTTGTCAAATGCCTTCTGGAAGTCCAAATACACCACATCTACTGGTTCCCCTTTATCCACCCTGTTCATTACATCCTCAAAGAATTCCAGCAAATTTGTCAAACATGACTTCCCCTTCATAAATCCATGCTGACTCTGCCTGACTGAATCATGCTTTTCCAAATGTCCTGCTACTGCTTCTTTAATAATGGATTCCAACATTTTCCTAACCACAGATGTTAGGCTAACTGGTCTATAGTTTCCTGCTTTTTGTCTGCCTCCTTTTTTTAATTAGGGGCGTTACATTTGCAGTTTTCCAATGGGGAATTTTGGTAAATTACAACCAATGCATCCACTATCCCTGCCGCTACTTCTCTTAAGATCCTAGGATGCAAGCCATCAGGTCCAGGGGATTTATCTGCCTTTAGTCCCATTATCTTACTGAGTACCACCTCCTTAGTGATTGTGTTAAGTTCCTCCCCCACTATAGCCCTTTGATTATCCACTGCTGGAACATTGTTAGTGTCCTCTACCGTAAAGACTGCTACAAAATATTTGTTCAGAGTTCTGCCATCTCCATGTTCCCCATTACTAATTCCCGGTCTTGTCCTCTAAAGAACCAACATTTACTTTAGGCACTCTTTTCCTTTTTATATACCTATAGAAACTCTTGCTGTTTTTATATTTGGTGCTAGTTTATTTTCATAGTCCATCTTCCCTTTCTTAATCATTTTTTTTTTGTCATTCTTTGCTGGCTTTTAAAAGCTTCCCAATCTTCTGTCCTCCCACTAGTTTTAGTTACTTTGTATGCCCTTGTTTTTAATTGGATACCATCCTTTATTTCTTTAGTTAGCCACGGATGCCTATCTTTTATTTTACATCCTTTCCTCCTCATTGGAATATATTTGCCTTGAGAGTTATGAGATATCTCCTTAAATGTACACCACTGTTCATCAACCGTCCTACACTTTAATCTATTTTCCCAGTCCACTTTAGCCAACTCTGCCCTCATACCTTCATAGTCTCCTTTGTGTGCTGGTTTGAGATCCAATTTTCTCGCCCTCCATCTGAATTTGAAATTCAATCATGCTATGATCACTCATTCCAAGGGAATCCTTTACTAGGAGATTGTTTAATTATTCTGTCTCATTACGTCGGACCAGATCTAAGGTTGGCTCCGTTACATTCTGCTCAAGGAACCCATCCCTTACGCACTCTAAGAACTCTTCCTCAGGGCTACCCTGACCAATTTGATTTGTTTAATCAATATGGAGGTTAAAATCATCCATGATTATTGCTGTTCCCTTTTTACAAGCCCCCACTATTTCCTGGTTTATACTCCGACCAATAGAGTTGCTACTGTTAGGGGGCCTATATACTATGCCCAACAGTGACTTTTCCGGTTATTATTCCTTATCACCACCCAAACTGTTTCAACATCCTGATCATTTGAGCCAATATCATTTCTCACTATTGCAGTGATTCCATCCTTTATCAACAGAGCTACCCCACCTCCTTTTCCTGTCTGTCTGTCCTTCCAAATTGTCAAGGACCCCTGAATGTTTAGTACTGAGTCTTGGTCACCTTGCAACCAAGTCTCTGTTATGGCTACCAGATCATACCCATTTGTAGCTATTTGAGCCAATAGCTCATCTAATTTGTTATGAATTCTGCATGCATTCTTTCCATGTGTTTCCTTTCCATTTTCTTCTGCTATGGTCCCAGTTTCTGATGCACTCTTATGTTTATAGATTCTGTAGTGTACGTAGGCACCTTTAGTAATGACTCCACGAGGTAGGGTATGGTACTTTAACTGTGCAGATCTGCAGTCTTTTATTAGCAGCTCCTGAGTGCTGACAACAAGCTGTGTGTTCCTTTTTATACTGGGTTACCTGCCGTGTGCAGGCAACCCCTGGGTCTCCATCAATAGCACCCTCTAGTGTACCGGTAAGGTATGTACAGTACAAGAGTACATTCAATGTTGCATACAGTGTTACAGACATCACACAGTAAACAGGCATGCATACACAACAATATTCCCCCCAGAGCATTTTTCATATCCTTATTGTCATGACCAGGGGAGGTGATCAGTGGTGGGCTATGGGAGGTGTTGGTGAGGGTTGTGTGGTTGCCAGGTGTGACCCCTGTGCTTGAGGCTGGCCTCGTACATTTCCCCTCCCTCACACACAAACCAAGTGGGTGTCACTGTTGTGGGATCCCTCGGGGAGGTAGCCACGGCGGCAGTGGGTAGTGTGTATACACTGTGATGTGGGTAGTTGTGGGGTGGTGGGCAGGGCCACAAGACTGAGTGGGCTCCTTGTCCACCAATGGGGATGAGGGTTAGGTCATCCCAGGGTTTGCCAGGGAAGCTGGCGGGTATTGGCCTCATGCTTCTGGTGTTGGCCCTGGTGGCCAGGGGCTGTAGAGCTGATCTGGTGCCAGTTGCCATTGGTGGTGGCTGGGCTGCCCATTGACCACTGTCCCTGTAGTGGGTCTGCTCCCACTGCATGTGTGTGTGTCCTGCAAGGGGCATCACATTTGTTCCAAAGGTCCAGGCTACATGGTCAGGTAGCCTGCTGGACCTGGGGGTCTCCCACAGGGGGATTCCATTGGCATTAGCATGGTCCCTGTAGGACCCAATGTCCTTTGGCAGTGTCCTACCGGCATACATAACACCTTGGCTCTGATCACACATAGTTGAGCCTGCATTATACATTCTAGCACTTGCATCACTTTTGGGTGTCCTGGTTTCAACAGACATGGTTACATTAGGCATTTCACAATCTCTATCATTATTATTAAGCATAATAAACTTGTTCTTAACCTTACTGACACCTGCATTCATCTCATTAGTCACATTAGTTAAACCAGCATCACAATTCATGGTTACATTACATACATTTCCATACTTGCACCCTTTAATTGCATCTTTAGCTTTAAAGTCCATGGACTCAAATAGTTGGAACTTCCCCTTTAAATTTTTTTCGTTACCGGTCTCCTTTAAGGAGCTTTCAGATCCGATAGACCGCTCAATGTCACATGATGCTCCTCTATGTTGACTATGGAAGAGGTCTGCTGCCTGGTGTGCTGCAGCCATTTTGTGGTGCTCTTTTCGTCCACGTTCCTGTGGTGCTGCAACCATTTTGTGGTCTTGTTGCAGGCAGGCTGTGGTGCTCTTTTCTTCCACATGCTTGTGGTGCTGCAGTCATTCTGTGGTCTTGTTGCAGGCAGGCTGTGGTGCTCTTTTCTTCCACAGCACCACTTCGCCTGATGTGGACCCGGTTCATCCAATTCCTGCCCAGCAGCGTGGGACCAATCCACAGGGGGAATTTGTGCAACACGCCGCCCTGGGAGACCTGGACGTCTGCACTGCCAACGATTTGGATTTTACCTTTGGTATAGGTGAGCAGCTTTGCCTGGACAGGAGACAGTTTTGGTCGAGTGGCAGGATTCCTCCAAATTTTTTCAAAGGTCTTTTGGCTCATCACAGACTGGCTCGCCCCTGTGTCGATCTCCATGGAGACTGGGACCCCGTCGATGTCCACTTCCATCATCCACGGAGAACTTCCAGTGGAGCAGGTAAAGATTCCATACTCTTCTCCCCGGGTTAGAGCAGCTTCATCTTCATCTGTGTCGGAGCCCCGGTGATTAGCCAACCCATCAGAGACACAATGAGTACAGCCTTTTCTGCACATTCTCTGAAGATGCCCTTTTTCTTTGCCGCCTTTACATGCATAGTCTTTGTAGTGACACTGGTGGGCCCTGTGGTTTCCTCCACAGCGCCAGCACGGGGCCATCCGGTTTACCCCATGTGGCGGACTCAGGGTTGCGGGACTCGGGGCAGCATTTCTGCCTTTAGAAGTGTTCATGCAGTGCACTGCGCTCGCCGGTTTAGAGTCTTGGGTCAGTATTCGCCTGGAGTCGCTGGCTGAAACCATGTAGGCCTGGCTCACTTGAATTGCTTTCTGCAGGGTGACCGTTATATCAGCCGAGAGCAATTTGTGTAGGAGGCCTTCGTGGCCGATTCCAATGACAAATATATCCCTTAGTGCTTCATTAAGGTGGTTGCCAAACTCACACGGTGCAGCTAGTCTTCTTAAGTGTGCAGCATACTTGCCAATTTCTTGGCCCTCAGGTCGCCGGTAAGTGTAGAACCAGTGCCTGGCTGTGAGGATGCTTTCTTTCGGTTTTAGTTGTTCCTGTATGATTGTTACAAGTTCCTCATAGCTCTTGGTGGTTGTCTTCTCCAGGGCTAGTAAGTCCCTGACGAGACCGTTGATGGTGGGCCCACAACTGCTAAGCAGGATGGCCCTGCGTTTGTTCGGTAATGTGGCCGGTGTGTCCCCGTCCAGGTCGTTGGCTATAAAGAAGTGTTCCAATCTTTCCACAAAAGCATCCCAATCTTCCCCCTCCGTAAAATGCTGAAAGTTGCTGAGGTTAGACATGTTGAGCGTGTAGTTCGTGATCCCGTATTCCCGTCGCCAGTTGTGGTGTATGTAGGCACCTTTAGTAATGACTCCACGAGGCAAGGTATGGTGCTTTAACTGTGTAGACCTGCAGTCTTTTATTAGCAGCTCCTCAGTGCTGACAACAAGCTGTGTGTTCCTTTTTATACTGGGTTACCTGCCGTGTGCAGGCAACCCCTGGGTTTCCAGCAACAGCACCCTCTGGTGTACCGGTAAGGTGTGTACAGTACGAGGGTACATTCAATGTTGCATACAGTGTTACAGACATCACACAGTAAATAGGCATGCATACACAACAGATTCTGTCCCATGCATACACAACAGATTCTGTAGGAAAAGGGGAGGTGCAACGAGACCTGGGTGTCATGGTACATCAGTCATTGAAGGTTAGCATGCAGGTACAGCAGGCGGTTAAGAAAGAAAATGGCATGTTGGCCTTCATAGCGAGGGGATTTGAGTACAGGGGCAGGGAGGTGTTGCTACAGTTGTACAGGGCCTTGGTGAGGCCACACCTGGAGTATTGTGTACAGTTTTGGTCTCCTAACCTGAGGAAGGACATTCTTGCTATTGAGGGAGCGCAGCGAAGGTTCACCAGACTGATTCCCGAGATGGCGGGACTGACCTATCAAGAAAGACTGGATCAACTGGGCTTGTATTCACTGGAGTTCAGAAGAATGAGAGGGGACCTCATAGAAACGTTTAAAATTCTGATGGGTTCAGACAGGTTAGATGCAGGAAGAATGTTCCCAATGTTGGGGAAGTCCAGAACCAGGGGTCACAGTCTAAGGATAAGGGGTAAGCCATTTAGGACCGAGATAAGGAGAAACTTCTTCACCCAGAGAGTGGTGAACCTGTGGAATTCTCTACCACAGAAAGTGGTTGAGGCCAATTCACTAAATATATTCAAAAAGGAGTTAGATGAAGTCCTTACTACTAGGGGAATCAAGGGGTATGGCGAGAAAGCAGGAATAGGGTACTGAAGTTGCATGTTCAGCCATGAACTCATTGAATGGCAGTGCAGGCTAGAAGGGCCGAATGGCCTGCTCCTGCACCTATTTTCTATGTTTCTATGTTTCCTGTCACGCTCTGGTTTTTGTTTCCCCCAATGCTACCTGTTATGTATGCAATAAACATTCAAACCGAGAACTGTTTAACTAAGCAAGGTACGACCTTGCTTGTGCTTTATTTAGTCCCAAAGTGACTCACTCACAAAATGGCTGGCCTTTTATACCAGAGCAGCACCATGTGCGTGCTGCTCAGTGGCCTCCAACAATGACACCATCTGGTGGCTACAAACAGCATGTACATATATGACACTACCCTCCTCTGAGATCTTATCACAGTCTTTCACAGGTTGAGATGTCCGGTGCTTTACCGTCTCAGTTCAATTCCAGCCTTGGGTGAATGTGCGGAGTCTGTTGTGGCTGGTGGCTGGATGGCTGACTTGTTGGGGGTGGCAATGGCCATGTCAGGAATTGCAAGTCCATTTTTATTGAACAAGTCCGTGATGGAAATTCCGGGTTCGCTGATGACCCTTGAGTCGACTGAAAGCTGCTGGTAGGCTGGTTGGTCGTCCGACTGCTCTGGCTCGTCTGTGTGCCTCAGCTTTGTTTGATCCATGTGTTTCCTGCAGGTTTGCCCATTCTTGAGCTTAATAACAAATACTTGGCCATGACCATACCACCAATCCATTTGGGACCCTGACCATAGTTCCACACGTATACAGGATCATTAACAGAAATCTCACGTGACACAGTTGCGCGATCGTGGTACCCTTGTTGACTCTGTCTTCTGTATTCAACATGATTACTTAAATCCGGGTGTACAAGTGATAACTTGGTCTGAACACCTCTTTTCATCATGAGTTCAGCAGGCGAGACCCCTGTGATTGTGGGGGGTCTTGTCCTGTAACTCAGCAGTATGCAAGACAAGCGGGTCTGCAGTGACCCTTGGGTTACTCTCCTCATGCTTTGCTTGATAATTTGTACTGCATGTTCTGCTTGCCCATTGGACACAGGCTTGAATGTTTTTTTTATTTCAAAATATACTATATTCATATAAAAATTTGTACAGTACATTCAAAAGCAGTTCAGTACATTTAGCTGCGGTCAGCAATCCCATACACTACAGGTGGGTGCTGACGGCAGTTCCGTTCGATACATTTCCTTGCTTTTCAGTTCAAGTACAATTCGGTACAATACGGGATACATTGTAGTACATTCAACAAATTACATTACATGTGTCACTATACAGTACACGGAATGGGTGACGGTACATTTACACTTTTCCTTTCCAACGTGCATCACGAAACATTGTACATAGCACTACGTAGGTGTTTACAGATCATGGTGCTCCATGTACACAAAAAAGAAGTTACAAGTACGGCCCGAGGGGAGTTTTGTACTGATTCCTGCCCCCGGGTTTACCGTGGCAGAAGGGCTTTAAACTGTGGCCCTTCCCCACCGTGCCTTTGCGCCGGCTGCACCAATTTTAAGTGCGTCCCTCAGCACGTAATCCTGGATCTTGGATTGCGCCAGTCTGCAACACGCAGATGTGGGTATCTCCTTGCTCTGGAAGACCAGCAAGTTTCGGCAAGACCAAAGAGCGTCTTTGACCGAGTTGATGGCCCTCCAGCAGCAGGTGATGTCTGTCTCGGTGTGTGTCCCTGGGAACAGCCCGTAGAGCACAGAGTCCTGTGTTATGGAGCTGCTTGGGATGAACCTCGACAGCAACCACTGCATCTCTTTCCAAACCTGCCTTGCGAAGGCGCAATCCTGAAGGAGATGGGTGACAGTCTCGTCCACCCCACAGCCGACTCGGGGGCACCATGCCGTGCTGCTGAGATGTCGGCTGTGCATGAACACTCTGATAGGTAAGGCCCTCCTCACCGCCAACCAAGCTACGTCTTGGTACTTGTGTGACACTTCTGGCGATGAGACGTTCTGCCAAACGAGTTCGACAGTCCGCTTGGGGAACCACCCGACAGGGTCCACCCTCACCTTCTTTCGTAGGGCGTCCAGGACGTTACGTGCTGACCACTGTTTTATGGTCTTGTGGTCAAAGGGGTTTTTTGTGAAAAACTTTTCCACGAAGGACAGGTGGGCAGGCATGGTCCAGCTGGTGGGGGCGATTCGCGGCAGCGTGGCCAGACCCATCCTTCGCAACACCGGGGACAGGTAGAACCTCAGCACGTAGTGATACTTGGTGTTTGCGTACCGGGAGTCTGTGCACAGCTTGATGCAGCCGCACACAAAGGTGGCCATCAGGATGAGGGCCACGTTCGGAACATCCTTTCCTCCACTGTCCAGAGACGCAGGCTTGAATGGTGCTGACCTTACATGTTTTATGCCATTAAGTTTTACAAACTCCTGAAACTCCTGACTGGTGAAGCATGACCCATTGTCGTTCACCACTATGTCAGGCAGACCATGTGTCACGAATATGACATTGAGATTCTCTATGTTTGCCGTGGACGTACTGGATGACATGATTATGCATTCTATCCACTTTGAATAAGCATCCACCACCACTAAAACCATCTTGCCCAGGAAGGGACCTGCAAAATCTACATGGATCCTAGACTAAGATTTGGATGGCCATGACCACAGACTCAGCGGCGATTCTGCTGGTGTTTTGCTGAGCTGCATGCAGGTGTTGCACTGATGCACGCATGCTTCCAGCTCAGAATCAATGCCTGGCCACCATACGTGGGACCTGGCGATGGCCTTCATCATTACTATACCAGGATGTGTGCTGTGTAACTTACGCACAAACTTCCCTCTCCCTTTCTTAGGCATTACAACACCATTGCCCCACAATATGCAATCTGCTTGAATAGACAGTTCATCCTTGCGACGAATATACTGTTTGGCCTCCTCGAACATTCGCTTCGGTATGGCAGACCAATCCCCTTTGAGGATGTAACCCTTTACCACTGATAATATCGTGTCCTGGCTGGTCCAGGTCTTAACTTGTTGAACCGTGCGTGACAGGGGTGCCTTCACTCTTAAAAGCATCCATGTTTAACATTAAATCTGCCGGTTGTGGAGTTTCCACCTCCGGTGTGGGCAACGGCAACCGGCTCAAAGCATCGGCACAATTCTGTACCAGGTCTGTGGCGAATGAAATAATCATAGGCAGATAATGTCAGCACCCACCTTTGGATGAGGGATGAAGTGTTGGTATTGATACCTTTGCTCTAGGAAAACAACAAAATGAGCAGCTTGTGATTGGTCTCTAATTCGAACCTCAGACCGAACAGGTATTGATGCATCTTTTTAAAACCGTACACACACGCTAAAGCTTCTTTTTCTACCATACTATAGGCTCTTTCTGCTTTAGACAAACTTTTGGATGTATACACGACAGGTTGAAGTTTCCCCAACTCATTGGCTTGTTGTAACACACAACCAATTCCATATGACGATTCGTCACAGTCCAAGACTAAACATTTACATGGGTCATAATGTACCAGCAGCTTGTTCGAGCAAAGCAGATTGGTGGCTTTCTTGAAAGCTCTGACTTGCAATGCACCCCACACCCAGTTGTTGGCTTTTCTCAATATGATGTGATGTGATTCAAGTAAGGTGCTTAATTTTGGTAGAAAGTTACCAAAGTAATTGAGTAAACCCAGGAACGAACGCAGCTCTTTCACATTCTGTGGCTTGGGTGCATTCTTGATGACCTTGGTTTTCACGTCAGTAGGTCTGATGCCATCAGCGGCGATTTTCCTCCCGAGGAATTCGACCTCCGGTGCCGTGAAGACGCACTTCGAGCGTTTCAGTCTGAGTCCCACTCTGTTCAAACGCAGTAGAACCTCTTCCATGTTGTTCAGATGTTCCTTGGAGTTGGTGATCAGGATGTCATCTTGGAACATGACAGTTCTGGGAACGGACTTCAGTAGACTTTCCATATTCCTCTGGAATATTGCTGCAGCCGAGCGAATTCCAAACGGGCACCTATGGTAAATAAACAGTCCTTTGTGTGTGTTAATGCACGTAAGTCTCTTCGACGTCTCGACCAACTCCTGCGTCAGATAGGCCGATGTCAAGTCCAGTTTTGTGTACGGCTTCCCTCCGGCTAATGTCGCAAACAAGTCATCAGCCTTCAGTAATGGGTACTGATCTTGTTTCAAAACGCTGATGATCGTAGTCTTCTAGTCTCCACAGATTCTGACTGTTGCATCACTTTTCAGCACAGGAACAATGGGGCTGCCCATTCATTAAATTCGACAGGTGATATGATCCCTTCACGCTGGAGTCTGTCCAGTTCAATTTCGACTTTCTCCCTCAATATATACGGCATTGCCCGAGCTTTATGATGGACGGGTCTTGCATCTGAGTCCACGTGGATCTGCACCTTGGCTTCCGTGAAGTTGCCGATACCCGGTTCGAACAGCGAGGGGAATTTGCTCAATACTTGGGCACATGTATCTTCCTCCGACAACAACGCCTTTATGCCGTTCCAGTCACATCTGATTTTCTCCAACCAGCTCCTGCCGAGCAGCGTTGGGCCATTGCCTGGAACAATCCACAGTGGTAACTCGTGAATCGCACCGTTATACGACACATTAATTTGTGCACTGCCAATCACCTTTATCAGTTCTTTGGTGTACGTGTGCAGCTTGGCGTTAACAGGGCTCAGCCTGGGCCTCGCAGTCTTAGTATCCCACGGCTTATTAAATGCCCTCTCATTCATGATTGATTGACTCGCCCCTGTGTCCCATTCCATCGATATCGGTATCCTGTTAAACTTCACATTAATCAAAATTGGTTTACTCTTGGTTATGAAAGAGTACAGTCCATACACTTCCTCCTCTGGCATCTCAGATTGCGTATCCGGATCTGCGCTAGTCTGACTCTCTTTCTCCACGTGGTGTGTCACAACTCGCTTGCTCATCTGCGGACACTTGCGCTGGAGATGCCCCACTCTCAGACAGCCTTTGCAACTATATTGCTTAAATCGGCACTGCTGGTGCCGATGATTTCCCCCACAACGCCAACACGGAGAAGTCAGATACATTCCCGCTGGCGGACTTTGGGCAGCCACAGGTTTCGCGAACGCAGCCGGATAGGCCCTGCCATGTGCCGCTCTGCCGAACGCCGAATCAATCGCATTTACAGTACTTGCCGAGGTTCAGTTCTTCACCAATATTTGCTTTAGACTCCTGTCCATCGTCGTACATGATTGAGCGATCTGGATGGTCCTTTTTAAATCCAACTCCTCCACCGCCAGAAGTTTGTGCAGGATGACCTCGTGGTTGATACCGATAATAAAGAAGTCCCGCAGCATGTCTGCCAACACCGTCCCGAACTTGCACGGTCCTGCTGGACATCTCAGGTCGGCAACGAATTCTGCCGCGCTCTGGCCCTCCGATTGAACGTGTGTATAAAACCTGTATCTCGAGATGATGATGCTGTCGTCTGGCTTGAGGTGCTCCTGTACCAATGTACACAACTCCTCGTGCGTTTTCTCTGTTGGATCACTCGGCATGAGTAGGTTCTTTATCAAACTGTAGATCTTTGAACCGCACACAGTGAGGAACATGGCCCGGCGCTGATCTGCATCGTCGACCCCCTTCATTTTGTTGGCCATGAAGTACTGGTTCAAATGGCTCACAAAGTCTGCCCAATCTTCTCCCTCCACGAATCGCTCTAAAAATCCAATTGTGCTCATTTTGCAAACAAAGGTTCTTGTATTCTCATCGCCAAATGTTATGTATGCAATAAACGTTCAAACTGAGTCTGTTTAACTGAGCAAGGTACAACCTTGCCTGTGCTTTATTTAGTCCCAAAGTGTCTGACTCACAAAATGGCTGGCCTTTTATACCAGAGCAGCACCATGTGCGTGCTGCTCAGTGGCCTCCAACAATGACACCATCTGGTGGCTACAAACAGCATGTAAATACATGACACTACCCTGCTCTATTGTCTTCACCTTGTTCTTTAAGCTTTTTTGTTTCTGCTCAGCTGAACCCTCCCCCCCACTAATTTGTTTAAAACTCTCTCTGCAGCTCTCGTTATTCGGTTCGCCAGGACCCTAGTCCCAGGACATTGCAAGTGGAGTCCGTCCCGACGGAACAACTCCCTCTTAGCCGAGTACTGGTACCAGTGCCCCAGGAACCAAAACCCAATTCTCCCACATGAGTCTTTGAGCCACGAGTTTAGTTCTCTGATCTTATTTAACCTATGTAAATTTGCTTGTGGCTCGGGTAGTAAGCCAAAGATCCAGAAACCATGCTCCAGTGATTGAGTTCACACCTGCCCCCCCTTTGCCCCCCCCCCTTCACCCCCCCGTGACCGAGGTAATAGCTAATCCCTCCCCCCACCCAGTGACTGAGGTTATACCTGACCCCCGCACCCCCCCCCCCAGTGACTGAGGTCACACCCTCCCCCCAGTGACTGAGGTCACACCCTCCCCCCAGTGGCTGAGTTCACACTTGACCTTCCCTGGATTGAGGTAATACCTGACCACTCCCTCCAGTGGCTGAGGTCACATCTGACCCCTCCCCCCAGTGACTGAGGTCACACCCTCCCCCCCCCCCCAGTGACTGAGGTAACACCTGATTTCCCCCCCCACCCCCCTGTGACTGAGGTCATACCTGATCCCACCTCCCAAGTGACTGAGGTCACACTTGACCCTGACCTGACCCATTAGTAATAAAGGTCATACCTGACCCCACCCCCCAAGTGACTGAGGTCACACCTGAGCCTGACCCCTCCCCCCAGTGACTGAGGTCACACCTCACCCTCCCTGGATTGAGGTAACACCTGACGACTCCCCTCTGAGGCTGAGGTCACACCTGACCCTCTTCCCCCCAGTAACTGAAGTTACATCTGACCCCGACCCCTCCAGCGAGGTCACACCTGCCCCACCCAGTGAGTGAGGTCGCACCTGACCCCCCAGTGAGGTCACAACTGCCCTACCCTAGGAGTGAGGTCACAGCTGACCCGACCCCCCAGTGAGGTCACACCTGCCCCACCCCCAGTGAGTGAGGTCACACCTGACCCCTGACCCCCCCAGTGAGTGAGGTCACACCTGCCCCACCCCCAGTGAGTGAGGTCACACCTGACCCCTCATCATCAGCATCATCATAGGCAGTACCTCGTAATCGAGGAAGACTTGCTTCCACTCTTAAAATGAGTCCTTAGGTGGTTGAACAGTTCAATACAAGAGCCACAGTTATTGAGGGACAGGGAGGGTGGGACAGATGTGCTGCACACTATTTCCGCTGCCTGCGCTTAATTTCTGCATGCTCTCGACGATGAGACTCGAGGTGCTCAGCACACTCCCGGATGCACTTCCTCCACTTAGGACGGTCTTTGGCCAGGAACTCCCAGGTGTCGGTCGGGACGTTGCACTTTTTCAGGGAGACTTTGAGGGTGTCCTTGTAATGTTTCCTCTGCCCACCTTTGGCTCGTTTGCCGTGAAGGAGTTCCGAGTAGAGCACTTGCTTTGGGAATCTCGTGTCTGGCATGCGGACAATGTGGCCTGCCCAGCGGAGCTGATCAAGTGTGGTCAGTGCTTCAATGCTGGAGATGTTGGCCTGGTCGAGGACGCTAATGTTGGTGCGGCTGTCCTCCCAGGGGATTTGTAGGATCTTGCGGAGACATTGTTGGTGGTATTTCTCCAGCGACTTGAGGTGTCTACTGTACATGGTCCATGTCTCTGAGCCATACAGGAGGGCGGGTATTACTAGAACCCTGTAGAACATGAGCTTGGTGGTAGATTTGAGGGCCTGGTCTTCGAAAACTCTTTTCCTAAGGCGGCCAAAGGCTGCACTGGCGGCAGTGTTGAATCTTGTCATCAATGTCTGCTGTTGTTGATAAGAGGCTCTCAAGGAATGGGAAACGACCCCGTCTCCCCAGTGAAGTCACACCTGCCCCACCCCCAGTAAGTGAGGTCACACCTGACCCCTGACACCCCTCATTATGTATTGATGCTTGGGGTCACCAGATACCAGGGGCACCACTGTCGGAGGTCTTCGGGCTGTACGCGCATGTGCGCGGTCACTGGTAGATAAATGCGGGTACCATGTCCCGTGGGTACTTTGGGCATGAATAAAGTTGGATCAGGTTTACACCTGAGGCCGTTTACAGTAACAAGACTCTTGAGTCATTACATTTGGCGACGAGGTAACTTAAGAACCTTCGCATGTACAATGGGCATTATTGGAATTCTGGAGAGATTCGTGGATGGCGAGAATTGGGCGGATTTTATCCACCGCCTGGATCAGTATGTTATGACCAACAAAATGGAGGGAGAGGCTGGCACAGTTTGGCACACTGCGACTTTCCTCACTGTTTGTGGTCCAAAAATTTACGGCCTTATGAAGAACCTTCTCTCGCCTTTACGTCCAACAGCCAAAGAGTACGAGGATTTGTGTGCTTTGGTGTGTGACCATCTTAAGCCAAAAGAGGGGATCATCATCTCACGCTATCGCTTCTATATGCATGTTGGTGCTGAGGGCCAGGATGTGTCGGGAATCGTCGTTGACCTACCATGTCTTGCTGAGCCGTGTAAGTTCGGGAACGTGTTGGAAGACATGTTGCGAGATTTCTTCGTGATAGGCATCAACCATGATGTGATTCTCCGGAAGCTATTGGCCGAAGAGAAACTAGATTTGAGAAAGACCATCGCGACTGCCCAGGCATGCATGATGACCGATGATAATTTGAGGCAGATATCATCAAAGAGTTGGAGCTCCACTGTAAACAAGATTGTGTCGTCTTCTGGCAGAGCTGCTTATGGTAGGGCCTATTCGACTTCTTATGTGAAACCTGTTGCTGCTCAAAGTCCGCCAACTGGTATGAATCTGATTTCACCCTGTTGGCATTGTGGGTGCAATCATCAGCCTCATCAATGTTGGTTTAAACAATACTCATGTATTGGCTGTTCGAAAGTGGGGCATCTTTAGAGAATGTGCCCACAACTGAGCAAGTGTGCTGCCATTCATCACATTGTTGATGATGACCAGTCTAGTGCTGGCCCGGATACACAACCTGAGGAAGTGTATGGACTGTATTCATTCTTGACAAAGAGCCAGCCAATAATCGTTAATGTGAAGTTGAATGGCGTGCCTGTATCAATGGAGCTGGACACGGGTGCAAGTTAGTCGATAATGAGCCAAAGGATGTTCAACAAGCTGTGGGACACTGAAGCTGTGAAGCCTAAGCTGAGTCCAGTCAATGCCAAGTTGCATACTTACACTAAGGAACTCATACCGGTGATTGGCAGTGCAATAGTCAAGGTGTCATATGATGGTGTGGTTCATGATCTACCATTAAGGATCATCCCAGGTAATGGTCCAATGCAGTTCGGCAGGAATTGACTCAAGAAAATCAAGTGGAACTCGAATGAGGTCAAAGCGTTGTCCTCGGTGGATGACACTTTGTGCGCTCAAGTATTGAAGAAGGTTTCTTCTTTGTTTGGTAATTTTACTGGAACCAAGGTGCAGGTTCACCTGGATTCTGATGCAAAGCCTGTCTATCATAAAGCTTGGCCTGTTCCTTACATGACGAGGGAGAAGGTTGAAATTGAGCTTGACAGACTCCAACGTGAAGGGATCATATCACCGGTCAAGTTTAACAGTGTGGGTCAGTTCCATTGCTCCTGTATTGAAGAGTGATGGCAGTGTCAGGATTTGTGGAGACGACAAGGTTACGATTAACCGATTTTTGAAACAGGATCACTATCCGTTACCGAAGGCTGATGACCTGTTCGTCATGCTAGCTGGTGGAAAGTCATTCACTAAACTAGATCTGACGTCGGCCTATATGACATAGGAGCTTGTCGGCACTTCGAAGAAACTCATCTGCATCAATACCCATAAAGGACTGTTTGTCTACAACAGGTGTCCTTTTGGAATTTGTTTCGCTGCAGCCATATTTCAGAGGAAGATGGAGAGTCTACTGAAGTCTGTTCCTAGAACTGTCGTGTTTCAAGATGCCATTCTGGTCACAGGTCGTGACACTGCTGAACATCTGAATAATCTTGAGGAAGTCCTACATCATTTGGACAAAGTGGGACTCAGGCTGAAACGTTCGAAGTGTGTCTTCATGGCACCTGAAGTTGAATTCCTGGGGAGGAAGATTGCTGCTGATGGCATCAGGCCTACTGATTCAAAAACTAAGGCCATCAAAAATGCACCCAGGCCTCAGAATGTGATGGAGCTGTGTTCATTCCTTGGGCTACTCAACTACTTCGGTAGTTTCTTACCCAGATTGAGCACATTATTAGAGCCACTACACATGTTACTCAGAAAAGGCGACAACTGGGTCTGGGGTATGTCTCAAGATAGAGCCTTTGAGAAAGCTAAGAATCTACTCTGTTTAAACAAGTTGCTTGTTCATTATGATCCGTGTAAGCGTCTTGTATTGGCCTGTGATGCTTCATCATATGGGGTTGGCTGTGAACTCCAACAAGCAAATGAATCGGGTAAGCTACAACCTGTTGCGTATGCTTCGAGAAGTTTGTCAAAGGCGGAAAGAGCTTACAGCATGGTAGAAAAAGAAGCTTTGGCCTGTGTGTCTGGGGTCAAAAAGATGCATCAGTAGCTGTTTGGTCTTCATTTTAAGCTCGAAATGGATCACAAGCTACTCATTTCATTGTTTTCAGAAAACAAATGTATTAATACCAACGCATTGTCCCACATGCAGAGGTAGGCGTTGACATTATCTGCCTATGATTATGTTATTCATCATAGACCGGGCACTGAGAATAGTGCTGATGCACTGAGTCGTCTGCCTTTGACCATACCTGATATGGAGGCGCCTCAACCTGCAGATCTACTGTTAGTAATGGATGTTTTTGAGAGTCAAGGAACTCCTGTCACAGCTCAACAAGTTAGGATCTGGACCAGCCATGATCGTATTTTTTCGATTGTGATACGTTGTGTTCTCAGTAGTGATTGGTCTGCAATACCTATGAACCTTACAACTGTCGCAAAGATGAGCTGTCCATTCAGTCATATTGTTTACTGTGGGCTAATCGTGTCATTATGCCTCAAAGGCAGAGAGAAATTTGTACGTGAACTACATAGCACTCATCCTGGTATTGTCATGATGAAAGCCATTGCTAGGTCTCATGTATGGTGGCCTGGCATTGACTCTGATCTGGAATCATGTGTGTATCAGTGCAATACTTGCCTGCAGCTAAGTAAAGTACCAGCAGAATCTCCGCTGAGTCTTTGATCGTGGCCATCCAAACCATGGTCGAGGATCCACACCGATTTTGCGGGCCCTTTCATGGGAAAGATGTTTTTTGTTGTGGTGGATGCATATTCAAAGTGGATAGCGTGTATTATTATGTCATCCAGTAGATCTACAGCTACTATTGAGAGACTTCATGTCATGTTTGCTACTCATGCTTTGCCTGAAATTGTTGTGAGCGACAATGGATCTTGCTTCACAAATCTTGAGTTTCAGGAAAAAATGAAACTCAATGGAATTAGACATGTGAGGTCAGCTCCACTCAAACCTGCTTCTCATGGTCAAGCAGAGTGTGCTGTTCAAACGATCAAGCAGAGTATGAAACATGTAACTCAGGGTTCACTGCATACTCATTTGTCATGTATATTGCTCAGTTACAGGACAAGACCTCATACGCTTACTGGGGTTTCCCCTGCCGAACTACTGATGAAGAGAAATCTCAAGACCAAGCCTTCTCTTGTTCATCCTGATCTGAATGATCGTGTTAAAAACAGATGTCAAAATCAGCAATGGTATCATGATCATACTGCTATGTCATGTGACATCTCTGTCAACGATCCGGTTTATGTGCTGAACTATGGTCAAGGTCCAAAGTGGATCGCCGGTACTGTTACAACCAAGGAGGGCAAAACAGAGTGTTTATTGTCGTGCTCAAGAATGGGCAAGCATGCAGGAAACATATTGATCAGGTACAACTGCGGCCCACGGATGAACTGGAACCATTTGAGGAAGATGCAATTAGTGACCAACCAACCAATGTTCATTCATCAGAGGACTTTGCTGTCATTACTGAACCTGGATCTTCAGTCTCTGATGTGGTCATTACCACTCCCATCAGATCGGTTACTCAGCCTTCAGTCACAACTGACTCAGAACACTCGCCGAGAACTAAAGTTGAACTGGGACGATCAACTCGTGAGCGGAAAGTCCCAGACCGTCTTCATTTGTAAAGAGACTGATATTAAGATCTCGAAAGGGGATGTTGTTATGTATTGATGCTTGGGGTCACCAGACACCAGGGGGCGCCACTGTCGGAGGTCATCAGGCTGTACGCATGCGTGTGCGATCACTGGTATATAAGCACACAAGTACCATGTCACATGGGTACTTTGGGCGCGAATGAAGTTGGATCAGGTTTAGACCTGAGGCCGTTTACAGTAACAAAACTCTTGAGTCATTACACCCCCACCGCCCCCCCCCCCCCCCCCCCCCCAGGTCACAAGGCGCTCCATTCTACTTAAAGGAAAGGGCTCTTTTGCATTAATGGGAAGGACGTCCAATCTGTTAACTGAAAGTTAATGGAAATGAGCTTCCATCTCTTAACCGGAAGAACTCCATTATATTGCCGGGATGTTACCGGGAAATGGCTCAATTCTTTCTTCAAAACACGGCTCCATTCTCTGTTCACCCCTGGAATAGCCGTGCCTTGTCCATTGTCAGACTGTGCAAAGTACGGGCCTTGTGTGATGTATGGAACATTATGGAGGGATGACCTATAGATCGCCTGAAGCCATCACCTCTAATATTGATGAGAAACCCCCAAGCAAGGCAAAGAGAAGCTTTAATGAGGCATCAGTCCTTGGTTGGTGAGGGGAGAGGGCAATCTACCGATAAGTCTCCCAACACATTCCAGAGTTTCACGCTGATGTTGCAATCTGATGTGCGGCCACTGACTATTTCGGGCCTGAAGATGAGAGACGATCTCAGCATGTCCCAAAGCACCTTACAGCCAAATCAGTACTGAGGTGGGGTAGAGCAATAATGGGGGCTCAGGTTAGCAAGGCCATGCATAAAGCAAACCAAGCACTCGGGTTTATTTCTAGAGGGATAGAATTGAAAAGTAGGGAAGTTATGCTAAACCTGTATCGAACCTTGGTTAGAGCACACTTAGAGTACTGCGCACAGTTCTGGTCGCCATATTATAAAAAGGATATAGAGGCACTGGAGACAGTACAGAGAAGATTTTGAAGGATGATAACAAATACGAGGGTGTACATTTCAGGAAAGGATGAACAGGCTGGGTCTCTTTTCTCTTTAAAATTATGAAGTGTTTTGATAGAATAGATACACAGAGAGAATGTTTCCACTTGTGGGGACAAGCATAACTAGAGCTCATCAACATAAGATAGTAACCAAGAAATCAAATAGGGAATTCAGCATAAAATTCTTTACCCAAAGGGTGGTGAGAATGTGGAACTCGCTACCACAGGGAGTGGTTGAAGTGAATAGTATAGAGACATTTAAGGGGCAGTTAGACAAGCATGTGAGGGAGAAGGGAAGGGACAATTATGCTGCTAGATTTAGATGAGTAAAGACGGGAGGAGGCTCAAGTGGAACATAGATACCGGCATGGACTGGTTAGGCCAAATTACCTGGTTCTGACTGTATATCCTATGTAATCGTATGTACTACCCGTCTGAGAGAGCAGTGCTCCCTCAGTACTGCGCTTCCGACAGTGCAGCACTCCCTCAGTACTGCCCCTCCAACAGTGCAGTACTCCCTCAGTACTGCCACTCCCACAGTGCAGAACTCCCTCAGTACTGCCCCTCCGAAAGTGCAGCACTCCCTCAATACTGCCCCTCTGACAGTGCAGCGCTCCCTCAGTACTGCCCCTCTGATGGTGCAACACTCTCTCAGTACTGCTCTCCTACAGTGTGGTATTCCCTCAGTATTGTCTTGCAACAGTGCAGCACTCCCTCAGTACTGACTCTCTGACAGAACAACACTCCCTCAGTACTGCCCCTTCGATAGTGCAGCACTCCCTCAGTACTGCCCCTCCGACCATGCGGCACTCCCTCAGTAATGCCGCTCCGACAGTGCAGCGTCCCTCTGACAATGCAGCACTCCCTCAGTACAGCCCCTCCAACAGTGCAACACTCTCTCAGTACTGCCCCTCCGACAGTGCAGTGCTCCCTCAGTACTGTCCCTCCGACAGTGCAGCGCTCCCTCAGTACTGTCCCTCCGACAGTGCAGCGCTCCCTCAGTACTGTCCCTCCGACAGTGCAGCGCTCCCTCAGTACTGCATCCTCGCTGCAGTGAATGATAAACATGTAGAGCGGAGGGCAAGTCGGCTCTTGTACACGGTGTGACAGACACAAGTCGCTATTTTAAGTATGTGTGCGTGTGTCCGACGCCCTGGGCTGATTGGAGGATCCTGTTGGTATTAACCAATTTTGACAGACGTAGAATTAGACGTAGACTTGGCTGAGGTCCAGGGGTTGCCCGCGTGTTGTACGGAGCTGATCGGCAAGCCTGTCAGCGGGCAGGGCATCCCCGGGAGGTGGAGGAGAAAGGGCAGTACTCCCTGCTTCTCACCCTCACTGTGAGCGCAGCCCAGAGCCGCTGGCCACACTCGCAGTTGCTGGGTTGACAGCGGACAGGACGCGACTTGAGCGGCAGAGGGAGATCTGAGGAGTGCCGCGCGTTTACAGTCCGCATCCACTCGGCAGATGAATAGCCAACCCCTCTGTCGCTGGAACAAACCCTGAGAAGCTCACTGCACAGCCGTCTCTCCGCGCTTCCGCCCCGGACTGAACTCCACCATGCCTGGCCTCTATCACCTCCTCATCTCGGTGGCACTCGGCATTTTGGGAGTGCTGGGTATCATCCTGCTGTGTGCAACAACCCGGGAGCTGGAACGCTCTCCGTCCAACAAGGTGAGCTTTTCCACTCCCCTTTTTGTCTCTGGGAAAGGCGGTGGCACCGCGCCTGGCTCCGTGCACCTCTCCACTTGGGGAGAGGTTGGCAGCTCCAAGTCTGACAGTTCTGCGGATAGGGATTCCCTCAGCTTTCAGCTCATCACTAGTCTGAAGGGTAATTGCATTCCTGAAATGCGTTGTTAGCAACACAACTCCTACCCGGAGAGTCCAGCGTTTATTGTCCAGTGTTTATTGAGTCCAGCGTTTATTGTCGTGTTTATTGAGTCCAGCGTTTATTATCCCACGTTTATTGTCCCGCGTACATTGTCCAGCGTTTATTGAGTCCAGTGTTTATTGTCCAGCATTTATTGTCCAGTGTTTAGTGTCCAGTGTTTATTGAGTTCAGTATTTATTGTCCAGCGTTTATTGTCCAGCTTTTATTAAATCCAGTGTTTATTGTCCCGCGTTCATTGTCCAGCGTTTATAGAAACATAGAAAATAGGTGCAGGAGTAGGCCATTCAGCCCTTCTAGCCTGCACTGCCATTCAATGAGTTCATGGCTGAACATGCAACTTCAGTACCCCATTCCTGCTTTCTCGCCATACCCCTTGATTCCCCTAGTAGTAAGGACTTCATCTAACTCCCTTTTGAATATATTTAGTGAATTGGCCTCAACTACTTTCTGTGGTAGAGAATTCCACAGGTTCACCAGTCTCTGGGTGAAAAAGTTTCTCCTCATCTCGGTCCTAAATGGCTTACCCCTTATCCTTAGACTGTGACCCCTGGTTCTGGATTTCCCCAACATTGGGAACATTCTTCCTGCATCTAACCTGTCTAAACCCGTCAGAATTTTAAATGTTTCTATGAGGTCCCCTCTCATTCTTCTGAACTCCAGTGAATACAAGTTCTTGTCCAGCGTTTATTGAGTCCAGCGTGTATTGTCAAGTATTTGTTGTCCAGTGTGTTATACTGTTTAAAATAACTGGGCCGATTTCTAAGTCAACCCTGGACTCTAAGCCAGCCACTTCAGTATCAGGGAGAACTCTGTTTCTCTCTCCACAGATGCTGCCTGACCTGCTGAGCATTTCCAGCATTTTTGTTTTATTTTTGTATTAGGGGTTGAAAGTACAGTCCCCACCACTTAAAGGCTCAATTTTCCCCCAAAGCAATTTTTTGGCATACTTGAAGAGTTACGGCAAGTTATTGTAGCCCAAGTACATCAAAAAAAATGTGTTATAAGTTTCCCCGTAGGATCTCTTCACTTTGGCGTGGCCTAACCGAGTGGTGTGAAGCCTGGATCTGCGCCAAAAAGATCGGGCTGCCATTGGTAACCAGTGAGTTCTCCTGTCTGCCAGTGAGTTCTGTCAGTTCTCCTGCCTTCCCCTATCCCTGGCCGAGTGGCCTCCCAGTCCGCTCTCCCGCCCCTAGCCCAGGCCGAGTGGTCTCCTCCCTCCCGGTCAAAGGCTTCCCCCCATCCTCTCTTCCTCCCCCATCTCTTTCTCCCCGTCTCATACCTTTCTTGCTGCTGCTGTCCGGGTATCCGCTGCACTTACCTGGGCCGATTTCCTTACCAGCGCCGATTTCTTTTAACTCTCCACAAGGGTTTTCTCAAGTGGTCACATATGCTGGCCTAAGTAGAAATGGAATAACTATTAGCTGGCCAAAGTTGCCTAAATGGCCAGAACTGGCGTAGCGCCCCCTTTTGAGAAAAAAAACGAACCTAAAAAAATCGCAACTGTGAGTTATGCTGGTGCAAATTGATTGGCGAAACTGGGGATTTTTAAGTTAGGCCAGAAAAAGCAGCCTACTCCAAAAAAACGAGCAACTCTTGGGAAAATTGAGCCCAATATATCCACATTTAAAACAGTCAGTCAGTTATATTGGCAATAATCATGAACCAATTGCATAACATCAATTTCAAAGTTGCTAGTTATTGCGTCTTAAGCTCTCTGTTTATTTCAGGCAGAAATAGCTGCCCTTAGTCACTAGTTCGCACCTCACTAAGGTGCATTGAATGCAAGAACAAACATAAGTAAATAGCACCTCATTAATGTTACAGTTTGAACTAACCACTGACTACAGTTAACATCAAGCTAGTTGCAGTGCGCCTCCTCGCGCGAGTGCAGGGCCCAGAAGAGGTGAGGGCCCAGGGGCAGCACGGGCCAGCCCACACTGCGATATGTGTGTGCACTAGGTCCGTGCAGCAGAGCTGGTCTCCAGTCATCCTGGTTAACCCTGGCCACTGGACCAAGGCCTAGCTCTGTCAAGCCTGTGTCGTGGCTGTCGTGCAACGGCCACCACACATTAAAAAAATCCACACACAGGCATCTTCCACCCTTCAGGATGTAGTTCGGGACCTGGAATATTAGGTCCTTCATTGAAACACCTGTGAACTCATTCCTTTTTGGCATGGAAGCAAGTCATTCTCGTTTCGAGGGACTGCCGAAGAAGAATTGTCCAGTGTTTATTGTCCAGCCTTTATTGTCCAGTGTTTATTGTCCAGCCTTTATTGTCCAGTGTTTATTGTCCAGCCTTTATTGTCCAGCCTTTATTGTCCAGCCTTTATTGTCCAGCCTTTATTGTCCAGTGTTTATTGTCCAGCCTTTATTGTCCAGTGTTTATTGTCCAGCCTTTATTGTCCAGTGTTTATTGTCCAGCCTTTATTGTCCACTGTTTATTGTCCAGCCTTTATTGTCCAGTGTTTATTGTCCAGCCTTTATTGTCCAGTGTTTATTGTCCAGCCTTTATTGTCCAGCCTTTATTGTCCAGCCTTTATTGTCCAGTGTTTATTGTCCAGCCTTTATTGTCCAGCCTTTATTGTCCAGCCTTTATTGTCCAGCCTTTATTGTCCAGCCTTTATTGCCCAGCGTTTATTGTCCAGCCTTTATTGTCCAGTGTTTATTGTCCAGCCTTTATTGTCCAGCCTTTATTGTCCAGCCTTTATTGTCCAGCCTTTATTGCCCAGCCTTTATTGTCCAGCCTTTATTGTCCAGCCTTTATTGTCCAGCCTTTATTGTCCAGCCTTTATTGTCCAGCCTTTATTGTCCAGCCTTTATTGTGCAGCGTTTATTGCCCAGCCTTTATTGCCCAGTGTTTATTGTCCAGCCTTTATTGCCCAGCGTTTATTGTCCAGCCTTTATTGTCCAGCCTTTATTGTCCAGCCTTTATTGTCCAGCCTTTATTGTCCAGCCTTTATTGTCCAGCCTTTATTGTGCAGCGTTTATTGCCCAGCCTTTATTGCCCAGCGTTTATTGCCCAGCCTTTATTGCCCAGCGTTTATTGCCCAGCCTTTATTGCCCAGCGTTTATTGCCCAGCGTTTATTGCCCAGCGTTTATTGTCCAGCCTTTATTGTCCAGCCTTTATTGTCCAGCCTTTATTGTCCAGCCTTTATTGCCCAGCGTTTATTGTCCAGTGTTTATTGTCCAGCCTTTATTGCCCAGCGTTTATTGCCCAGCCTTTATTGCCCAGCGTTTATTGCCCAGCCTTTATTGTCCAGTGTTTATTGTCCAGCCATTATTGTCCAGTGTTTATTGTCCAGCCTTTATTGTCCAGCCTTTATTGTCCAGCCTTTATTGTCCAGCCTTTATTGTCCAGCCTTTATTGTCCAGTGTTTATTGTCCAGCCATTATTGTCCAGTGTTTATTGTCCAGCGTTTATTGCCCAGCCTTTATTGTCCAGTGTTTATTGTCCAGCCTTTATTGTCCAGCCTTTATTGTCCAGCCTTTATTGTCCAGCCTTTATTGTCCAGCCTTTATTGTCCAGTGTTTATTGTCCAGCCATTATTGTCCAGCCTTTATTGTCCAGCCTTTATTGTCCAGCCTTTATTGTCCAGCCTTTATTGTCCAGTGTTTATTGTCCAGCCTTTATTGTCCAGCCTTTATTGCCCAGCGTTTATTGCCCAGCCTTTATTGTCCAGTGTTTATTGTCCAGCCTTTATTGCCCAGCGTTTATTGTCCAGCCTTTATTGTCCAGTGTTTATTGTCCAGCCTTTATTGTCCAGCCTTTATTGTCCAGCCTTTATTGCCCAGCGTTTATTGTCCAGTGTTTATTGTCCAGCCTTTATTGTCCAGCCTTTATTGTCCAGCCTTTATTGTCCAGCCTTTATTGCCCAGCCTTTATTGCCCAGCCTTTATTGTCCAGTGTTTATTGTCCAGCCATTATTGTCCAGCCTTTATTGCCCAGCGTTTATTGTCCAGCCTTTATTGTCCAGTGTTTATTGTCCAGCCTTTATTGCCCAGCGTTTATTGTCCAGCCTTTATTGCCCAGCGTTTATTGTCCAGCCTTTATTGTCCAGCCTTTATTGTCCAGCCTTTATTGCCCAGCGTTTATTGTCCAGTGTTTATTGTCCAGCCTTTATTGTCCAGCCTTTATTGTCCAGCCTTTATTGTCCAGCCTTTATTGCCCAGCCTTTATTGTCCAGCCTTTATTGTCCAGCCTTTATTGTCCAGCCTTTATTGTCCAGCCTTTATTGTCCAGCCTTTATTGTCCAGCCTTTATTGCCCAGCCTTTATTGCCCAGCCTTTATTGCCCAGCCTTTATTGTCCAGCCTTTATTGTCCAGCCTTTATTGCCCAGCCTTTATTGCCCAGCCTTTATTGTCCAGCCTTTATTGCCCAGCCTTTATTGCCCAGCCTTTATTGTCCAGCCTTTATTGCCCGGCCTTTATTGCCCAGCCTTTATTGTCCAGCCTTTATTGCCCGGCCTTTATTGAGTCCAGCGTTTTATTGAGTCCAGCGTTTTATTGAGTCCAGCGTTTTATTGTCCATTGTTTATTGAGTCCAGTGTTTATTGAGTCCAGCATGGTGGACAGGGTTTTTAACATAAAAATGTATGATTAAATTTAATTTTTAGATGTTTTAAAACTGTTACTCTGGCAAAAGTAAGCTATACGCCTGCTTTCACCAGACGTAAAAGTTTGAAGAACATTGGCTGGGCATGAGTTGGGCAAATAGCGCAATCTCTCCCATGCGGATGTCCTTCTCCCGGGGATGCGGAGGATCTGTCAAGAGAAATCTTGATAGATCGGAAAAGCCAGTTTTTGGCGAATGCGCATCGCGCCCTGAGAACCGGCTTTTGCAAGGCCTCGCCGGGTCCATGCGTACTCCATATGGATCCGGCGAGGCCGGAATTTTTGGCACATTATTGAATCGCCGTCCTTTCAGACAGTGCATTCCAGATCTCAACAACTCCCCTCAGCTCTGCCCCCCGCAATTCCTTTGCCAATGACGTGAAATCTGTGCCCTCTGGTTACCGTGCATCCTGTAAGTGGAAACAGGTCCTCCTTATTTACTTAATCAAAGCCCTTCATAATTTGGAACACCTCGAATAAATCTCCCCTGAACCTTCTCTGCTCTAAAGAGAACCATCCCAGCTTCTCCATTACCTGCAGCTCATCCATAATGAATGACCTCTTGACTTGGGGGTGATTGGCAGACAGTGGTGTATTCAGGTGCATGGGAGAGGAGGGACTGAAGGAAAAGTGAATGGAGAGGAAAAATAATGAATGCGATAACACTGAGGTACAGTTCATTCGCGTGGGTGTCACACAAAAGATGTAGAAAGGAAATTTTTTAATGAACTGGAGCTGATTGTTTACATCCAACATTTCCTTCTGTTGAAAGAGCACTGAGTAACACGCCGAGCTCTGGGGGCAGGGATGGCTGACCATCATTACCGAGCAGTGGCCATCGGTCACACGGTGCAGTGAGGTTGGTGTGCTGAACCGCGGTTAGGGCACTGGGGCAACGCTGGTAGTCTGCAGGAGCCACTGGGCTTGAAACTTAAAGTACAGCAACACCATTCTACCAGCCATGCAATAAAACACACTGCGGGGAAAGTACAATCATTGCACAAACCCTTTCTACAAGGGATGAGAGAAATTATATTTTCTAATCATTTCACATTGGATGCCACGAAATACCAACTGGGCTGAACAACAACAGGGACAAAAACTTGTATTTCTATAGCGCCCCTAATGCAGTAAAACATCCCATGCCACTTCACAGAAGAGTTCGAAAACCTGCGATCACACCTGTACCCAACGCCCGATCACACCTGTACCCAACGCCCGATCACACCTGTACCCAACGCCCGATCACACCTTTACCCAAAGCCCGATCACACCTGTACCCAACGCCCGATCACACCTGTACCCAACACCCGATCACACCTGCACCAAACCCCCGATCACACCTGTACCCAATGCCCGATCACACCTGTACCCAACGCCCGATCACACCTGTACCCAACGCCCGATCACACCTGTACCCAACGCCCGATCACACCTGTACCCAACCCCCCATCACACCTGTACCCAACGCCCGATCACATCAATACCCAACCCCCGATCACACCTGTACCCAACGCCCGATCACACCTGTACCCAACGCCCGATCACACCTGTACCCAACGCCCGATCACACCTGTACCCAACGCCCGATCACACCTGTACCCAACCCCCGATCACACCTGTACCCAACCCCCGATCACACCTGTACCCAACCCCCGATCACAGCTGTACCCAACGCCCGATCACACCTGTACCCAACCCCCGATCACACCTATACCCAACGCCCGATCACACCTGTACCCAACGCCCGATCACACCTGTACCCAACGCCCGATCACAACTGGACCCAACCCCCGATCACACCTGTACCCAACCCCCGATCACACCTGTACCCAACGCCCGATCACACCTGTACCCAACGCCCGATCACACCTGTACCCAACGCACGATCACACCTGTACCCAACCCCCGATCACACCTGCACCAAACCCCCGATCACACCTGTACCCAACGCCCGATCACAACTGTACCCAACCCCCGATCACACCTGTACCCAACGCCCGATCACACCTGTACCCAACCCCCGATCACACCTGCACCAAACCCCCGATCACACCTGTACCCAACGCCCGATCACAACTGTACCCAACCCCCGATCACACCTGTACCCAACCCCCGATCACACCTGTACCCAAAGCCCGATCACACCTGTACCCAACGCCCGATCACACCTGTACCCAACACCCGATCACACCTGCACCAAACCTCCGATCACACCTGTACCAAACCCCCGATCACACCTGTACCCAACGCCCGATCACACCTGTACCAAACCTCCGATCACACCTGTACCAAATCCCCGATCACACCTGCACCAAACCCCCGATCACACCTGTACCCAACGCCCGATCACACCAGTACCCAACGCCCGATCACACCTGTACCCAACGCCCGATCACACCTGCACCAAACCTCCGATCACACCTGTACCAAACCCACGATCACACCTGTACCCAACGCCCGATCACACCAGTACCCAACGCCCGATCACACCTGTACCCAATGCCCGATCACACCTGTACCCAACACCCGATCACAGCTGTACCCAATGCCCGATCACACCTGTACCAAACCTCCGATCACACCTGTACCCAACACCCGAACACAGCTGTACCCAACCCCCGATCACACCTGTACCCAACACCCGATCACACCTGTACCCAATGCCCGATCACACCTGTACCCAACGCCCGATCACAGCTGTACCCAATCACACCTGTACCCAACACCCGATCACACCTGTACCCAACGCCCGATCACACCTGGAGCAAACCCCCGATCACACCTGTACCCAACACCCGATCACACCTGTACCCAATCACAACTGTACCCAACCCCCGATCACACCTGTACCCAACACCCGATCACACCTGTACCCAATCACAACTGTACCCAACCCCCGATCACACCTGTACCCAACGCCCGATCACAGCTGTACCCAATCACAACTGTACCCAACCCCCGATCACACCTGTACCCAACGCCCGATCACACCTGTACCCAACGCCCGATCACACCTGTACCCAACGCCCGATCACACCTGTACCCAACACCCAATCACAGCTGTACCCAATGCCCGATCACACCTGTACCAAACCTCCGATCACACCTGTACCCAACACCCGATCACAGCTGTACCCAACCCCCGATCACACCTGTACCCAACACCCGATCACACCTGTACCCAATGCCCGATCACACCTGTACCCAACGCCCGATCACACCTGTACCCAACGCCCGATCACAGCTGGACCCAATCACACCTGTACCCAACACCCGATCACACCTGTACCCAACGCCCGATCACACCTGTAGCAAACCCCCGATCACACCTGTACCCAACACCCGATCACACCTGTACCCAATCACAACTGTACCCAACCCCCGAACACACCTGTACCCAACGCCCGATCACACCTGTACCCAACCCCCGATCACACCTGTACCCAACGCCCGATCACACCTGTACCCAACGCCCGATCACACCTGTACCCAACACCCGATCACAGCTGTACCCAATGCCCGATCACACCTGTACCAAACCTCCGATCACACCTGTAACCAACACCCGATCACAGCTGTACCCAACCCCCGATCACGCCTGTACCCAACACCCGATCACACCTGTACCCAACGCCCGATCACACCTGTACCAAACCCCCGATCACACCTGTACCAAACCCCCGATCACAACGGTACCCAACGCCAGATCACACCTGTACCCAACGCCCGATCACACCTGTACCCAACGCCCAATCACACCTGTACCCAACGCCCAATCACACCTGTACCCAACGCCAGATCACACCTGTACCCAACGCCCGATCACACCTGTACCAAACCCCTGATCACACCTGTAACAAACCCCCGATCACACCTGTACCCAACGCCCGATCACACCTGTACCCAACGCCAGATCACACCTGTACCCAACGCCCGATCACACCTGTACCCAACGCCCGATCACACCTGTACCCAACCCCCGATCACACCTGTACCCAACCCCCGATCACACCTGTACCCAACGCCAGATCACACCTGTACCCAACGCCCGATCACACCTGTACCAAACCCCGGATCACACCTGTACCCAATGCCAGATCACACCTGTACCCAACGCCCGATCACAGCTGTACCCAATCACACCTGTACCCAACACCCGATCACACCTGTACCCAACGCCCGATCACACCTGTACCCAACGCCAGATCACACCTGTACCCAACGCCCGATCACACCTGTACCAAACCCCCGATCACACCTGTACCAAACCCCCGATCACACCTGTACCCAACGCCAGATCACACCTGTACCCAACGCCCGATCACACCTGTACCCAACGCCAACGCCAGATCACACCTGTACCCAATGCCAGATCACACCTGTACCCAACGCCCGATCACAGCTGTACCCAATCACACCTGTACCCAACACCCGATCACACCTGTACCCAACACCCGATCACAGCTGTACCCAATCACACCTGTACCCAACACCCGATCACACCTGTACCCAACGCCCGATCACACCTGTACCCAACGCCAGATCACACCTGTACCCAACGCCCGATCACACCTGTACCCAACGCCCGATCACACCTGTACCAAACTCCCCGACCACACCTGTATCAACCCCCAGATCACACCTGCACCCAACCCCCGATCACACCTGTACCTAACCCCCGATCACACCTATACCAAACCCCTGATCACACGTGTACCAACCCCCAGATCACACCTGAACCCAACCCCCGATCACACCTGTACCAAACCCCTGATCACACCTGTACCCAAATCCCCGACCACACCTGTACCAACCCCCAGATCACACCTGCACCCAACCCCCGATCACACCTGTACCAAACCCCCCGATCACACCTGTACCAAACCCCCCGATCACACCTATACCAAACCTCCCTATCACACCTCTAACCAACCTCCGATCACACCTGTACCAAACCCCCCGATCACACCTGTACCAAACCCCCCGATCACACCTCTAACCAACGCCCGATCACACCTGTACCAAACCCCCGATCACACATGTACCAAACGCCCGATCATATCTGTACCCAAACCCCCCAATCACACCTATACTAAACCCCCCGATCACACCTGTACAAAACCCCCCAATCACACCTGTACCAACCCCCCCGATAACAGCTGTACCAACCCCCGATCACACCTATACCAAACCTCCCTATCACACCTCTAACCAACGCCCGATCAAACCTGTACCAAACCCCCGATCACACCTGTACCAAACGCCCGATCATATCTGTACCCAAACCCCCCAATCACACCTATACTAAACCCCCCGATCACACCTGTACTAAACCCCCCGATCACACCTGTACTAAACCCCCCGATCACACCTGTACCAACCCCCCCGATCACACCTGTACCAACCCCCCCGATCACACCTGTACCAACCCCCCCGATCACACCTGTACCAACCCCCCCCCGATCACACCTGTACCAACCCCCCCAATCACACCTGTACAAACCACCCCATCACACCTGTACCGAACTCCCCGATAACACCTGTACCCTACCCCCCCCGATCACACCTGTACAAAACCCCCAATCACACCTGTACCCAATACCCGATCACACCTGTAGCCAACCCCCGTTCACACCTGCACCAAACCTCCTGATCACACCTGTAGCCAACCCCCGTTCACACCTGTACCGACACCCCGATCACAGCTGTACCAAACCCCTGATCATACCTGTACCCAACCCTCGATCCTACATGTACCAAACCCCCAATCACACCTGTACCAATTCCCCGATCACACCTGTACCCATCCCCTGATCACACCTGTACCAAATCCCCCGATCACACCTGTACCCATCCCCCGATCACACCTATACCAAACCCCTGATCACACGTGTACCAAACCCCTGATCACACCTGTACCAAACCCTCCGATCACACCTGTACCCAACCCCTGATCACACGTGTACCAAACCACCCGATCACACCTGTACCAAACTCCCCGATCACACCTGTACCCACCCCCCGATCACAACTGTACCAAACCCCCGATCACACCTATACCAAACCCCTGATCACACGTGTACCAAACCCCTGATCACACCTGTACCAAACACCCCGATCACACCTGTACCAAACTCCCGATCACACCTGTACCAAACCCCTGATCACACCTGTACAAAACCCCCCGATCACACCTGTACCAAACTCCCCGACCACACCTGTATCAACCCCCAGATCACACCTGCACCCAACCGCCGATCACACCTGTACCTAACCCCCGATCACACCTATACCAAACCCCTGATCACACGTGTACCAACCCCCAGATCACACCTGTACCCAACCCCCGATCACACCTGTACCAACCCCCGATCACACCTGTAGCCAACCCCAGTTCACACCTGTACCAAACCTCCTGATCACACCTGTAGCCAACTCCCGTTCACACCTGTACCAAACCTCCTGATCACACCTGTACCAAACCCCCGATCACACCTGTACCAAACCCCCGATCACACCTGCACCCAACCCCCGATCATACGTGTACCAAACCCCTGATCACACCTGTACCAAATTCCCCGATCACACCTGTATCCAAACCCCCGATCACACCTGTTCTCATACCCCCCGATCCCACCTGTACCAAACCCCCCGATCACACCTGTATCCAAACCCCCGATCACACCTGTTCTCATACTCCCCGATCACACCTGTATCCAAACCCCCGATCCCAACTCTACCCAAACCCCCGATCCCACCTGTACCCAAACCCCCGATCCCACCTGTACCCAAACCCCCGATCACACCTGTACCCAACCCCCCGATCACACCTGTAGCCAACCCCCGTTCACACCTGCACCAAACCTCCTGATCACACCTGTAGCCAACCCCCGTTCACACCTGTACCGACACCCCGATCACAGCTGTACCAAACCCCTGATCATACCTGTACCCAACCCTCGATCCTACGTGTACCAAACCCCCAATCACACCTGTACCAATCCCCCGATCACACCTGTACCCATCCCCTGATCACAACTGTACCAAACCCCTGATCACACCTGTACCAAACCCCCGATCACACCTATACCAAACCCCTGATCACACCTGTTCCAAACACCCCGATCACACCTGTACCAAACTCCCCGACCACACCTGTACCAACCCCCAGATCACACCTGTACCCAACCGCCGATCACACCTGTACCAACTCCCCGATCACACCTGTAGCCAACCCCAGTTCACACCTGTACCAAACCTCCTGATCACACCTGTAGCCAACCCCCGTTCACACCTGTACCAAACCGCCGATCACACCTGTACCAAACCCCCGATCACACCTGTACCCAACCCCCGATCATATGTGTACCAAACCCCTGATCACACCTGTACCAAATCCCCCGATCACACCTGTATCCAAACCCCCGATCACACCTGTTCTCATACCCCCCGATCCCACCTGTACCAAACCCCCCGATCACACCTGTATCCAAACCCCCGATCACACCTGTTCTCATACTCCCCGATCACACCTGTATCCAACCCCCCGATCCCAACTCTACCCAAACACCCGATCCCACCTGTACCCAAACCCCCGATCCCACCTGTACCCAAACCCCCGATCCCACCTGTACCCAAACCCCCGATCCCACCTGTACCCAACCCCCCGATCACACCTGTACCCAACCCCCCGTTCACACCTGTACCCAAACCCCCCGATCACACCTGTACCAAACCCCTGATCACACCTGCACCAAACCCCCCCGATCACAGCTGTACCTAACCCCTGATCACACCTGTACCAACACCCCAATCACAGCTGTACCAAACACCCGATCACAGCTGTGCAAACCCTCCGATCATACCTGTACCCAACCCCCGATTACACGTGTACCAAACCCCCCCATTCATCCTGTACCAAACCCCAAATCACACCTGTACCCAAACCCCCGACCACACCTGTACCAACCCCCAGATCAGACCTGCACCCAACCCACGATCACACCTGTACCTAACCCCCGATCACACCTGCACCAACCCCCAGATCACACCTGTACCCAACCCCCGATCACACCTGTACCAAACCCCCCAATCACACCTGTACCAACCCCCAGATCACACCTGTACCAACCCCCAGATCACACCTGTACCCAACCCCGATCACACCTGTACCAAACCCCCCGATCACACCTGTACCAAACCCCCCGATCACACCTATACCAAACCTCCCTATCACACCTCGAACCAACCTCCGAATACACCTGTACCAAACCCCCCGATCACACCTATACCAAACCTCCCTATCACACCTCTAACCAACGCCCGATCACACCTGTACCAAACCCCCGATCACACCTGTACCAAACGCCCGATCATATCTGTACCCAAACCCCCCAATCACACCTATACTAAACCCCCCGATCACACCTGTACTAAACCCCCCGATCACACCTGTACCAACCCCCCCGATAACACCTGTACCAACCCCCCCCCGATCACACCTGTACCAACCCCCCCCCGATCACACCTGCACCAAACTCCCCGATCACACCTGTACCCTACCCCCCGATCACACCTGTACCAAACTCCCCGATCACACCTGTACCCTACCCCCCGGTCACATCTGTACAAAACCCCCAATCACACCTGTACCCAATGCCCGATCACACCTGTACCCAACCCCTGATCACAGCTGTACCAAACCCCCGATCACACCTGTACCAAACCCCACGATTATTTCGGTACCCAAACCCCCCGATCACACCTGTACTAAACCCCCCCGATCATACCTGTACCCTACCCCCCGATCACACCTGTACAAAACCCCCAATCACACCTGTACCCAATGCCCGATCACACCTGTACCCAACGCCCGATCAGACCTGTACCAAACCCCCCGATCGCACCTGTACTAAACTCCCCGATCGCACCTGTACCCTACTCCCCGATCACACCTGTACCCTACCCCCCGATCACACCTGTACAAAACCCCCAATCACACCTGTACCCAATGCACGATCACACCTGTACCCAATGCCCGATCACACCTGTACCAACCCCCCGATCACACCTGTAGCCAACCCCAGTTCACACCTGTACCAAACCCACCGATCACACCTGTACCCAATGCCCGATCACACCTGTAGCCAACCCCCAGATCACACCAGTACCCAACCCCCGATCACACCTGTACCAAACCCCCCGATCACACCTGTACCAAACCCCCCGATCACACCTATACCAAACCTCCCTATCACACCTCTAACCAACGCCCGATCACACCTGGACCAAACCCCCGATCACACCTGTAACAAACGCCCGATCATATCTGTACCCAAACCCCACAATCACACCTATACTAAACCCCCCGATCACACCTGTACTAAACCCCCCGATCACACCTGTATCAACCCCCCCGATCACACCTGTACCAAACTCCCCGATCACACCTGTACCCTACCCCCCGATCACACCTGTACCAACCCCCCCCGATCACACCTGTACCAACCCCCCCGATAACACCTGTACCAACCCCCCCGATCACACCTGTACCAACTCCCCCGATCACACCTGTACCAACCCCCCCCGATCACACCTGTACCAAACTCCCCGATCACACCTGTACCCTACCCCCCCGATCACACCTGTACCAACCCCCCCAATCACACCTGTACCAACCCCCCATCACACCTGTACCAAACTCCCCGATCACACCTGTAGCCGACCCCCCCCGATCACACCTGTACAAAACCCCCAATCACACCTGTACCCAATGCCCGATCACACCTGTACCCAACCCCTGATCACAGCTGTACCCAAACCCCCGATCACACCTGTACCAAACCCCAGTTCACACCTGTACCAACCCCCCGATCACACCTGTACCCAATGCCCGATCACACCTGTACCCTACCCCCCGATCACACCTGTACCAAACCTCCCGATCACACCTGTAGCCAACCCCCGTTCACACCTGCACCAAACCTCCTGATCACACCTGTAGCCAACCCCCGTTCACACCTGTACCGACACCCCGATCACAGCTGTACCCAACCCCTGATCATACCTGTACCCAACAATCGATCCTACGTGGACCAAACCCCCAATCACACCTGTACCAATCCCCCGATCACACCTGTACCCATCCCCTGATCACACCTGTACCAAATCCCCCGATCACACCTGTACCCAACACCCGATCACACCTGTACTAAACCCCTGATCACACCTGTACCCAAACCCCTGATCACACCTGTACCAAACCCCCGATCACACCTGTACCAAACTCCCCGATCACACCTGTACCCACCCCCCGATCACACCTGTACCAAACCCCCGATCACACCTGCACCCAATCCCTGATCACACGTGTACCAAACCCCTGATCACACCTGTTCCAAACACCCCGATCACACCTGTACCCAACCCCCGATCACACCTGTACCAACCCCCCGATCACACCTGTAGCCAACCCCAGTTCACACCTGTACCAAACCTCCTGATCACACCTGTACCAAACCGCCGATCACACCTGTACCAAACCCCCGATCACACCTGTACCCAACCCCCGATCATACGTGTACCACACCCCTGATCACACCTGTACCAAACCCCCCCGATCACACCTGTTCTCATACTCCCCGATCACACCTGTACCCAACCCCCCGATCACACCTGCATCCAAACCCCCGATCACACCTGTTCTCATACCCCCCATCACACCTGTTCTCATACCCCCCCGATCACACCTGTACCCAACCTCCCGATCACACCTGTACCAACACCCCAATCACAGCTGTGCCAAACACCCGATCACAGCTGTGCAAACCCTCCGATCATACCTGTACCCAACCCCCGATCACACGTGTACCAAACCCCCCCCATTCACACCTGTACCAAACCCCCAATCACACCTGTACCCAAACCCCCGACCACACCTGTACCAACCCCCAGATCACACCTGTACCAACCCCCAGATCACACCTGTACCAACCCCCAGATCACACCTGTACCCAACCCCCGATCACACCTGTACCAAACCCCCCCGATCACACCTGTACCAAACCTCCCTATCACACCTCTAACCAACCTCCGAACACACCTGTACCAAACCCCCCGATCACACCTATACCAAACCTCCCTATCACACCTCTAACCAACGCCCGATCACACCTGTACCAAACCCCCGATCACACCTGTACCAAACGCCCGATCATATCTGTACCCAAACCCCCCAATCACACCTATACTAAACCCCCCGATCACACCTGTACTAAACCCCCCGATCACACCTGTACCAACCCCCCCGATAACACCTGTACCAACCCCCCCGATCACACCTGTACCAACCCCCCCCGATCACACCTGTACCAAACTCCCCGATCACACCTGTACCCTACCCCTCGATCACACCTGTACCAACCCCCCCAATCACACCTGTACCAACCCCCCCATCACACCTGTACCAAACTCCCCGATCACACCTGTACCCTACCCCCAGATCACACCTGTACAAAACTCCCAATCACACCTGTACCCAATGCCCGATCACACCTGTACCCAACCCCTGATCACAGCTGTACCCAAACCCCCGATCACTCCTGTACCAAACCCCCCGATCACACCTGTACCAAACCCCAGTTCAAACCTGTACCAAACCTCCCGATCACACCTGCAGCCAACCCCCGTTCACACCTGTACCAAACCTCCCGATCACACCTGCAGCCAACCCCCGTTCACACCTGTACCAAACCTCCTGATCACACCTGTACCCAACGCCCGATCACACCTGTACCAAACCCCCGATCACACCTGTACCAAACCCCACGATTATTTCCGTACCCAAACCCCCCGATCACATCTGTACTAAACCCCCCGATCACACCTGTACTAAACTCCCCGATCATACCTGTACCCTACCCCCCGATCACACCTGTACAAAACCCCCAATCACACCTGTACCCAATGCCCGATCACACCTGTACCCATGCCCGATCACACCTGTACCCAACGCCCGATCACACCTGTACCAAACCCCCCGATCGCACCTGTACTAAACTCCCCGATCGCACCTGTACCCTACTCCCCGATCACACCTGTACCCTACCCCCCGATCACACCTGTACAAAACCCCCAATCACACCTGTACCCAATGCCCGATCACACCTGTACCCAATGCCCGATCACACCTGTAGCCAACCCCAGTTCACACCTGTACCAAACCACCCGATCACACCTGTACAAAACCCCCAATCACACAGGTACCCAATGCCCGATCACACCTGTACCAAACCCCCCGATCACACCTATACCAAACCTCCCTATCACACCTCTAACCAACCCCCGATCACACCTGTACCAAACCCCCCGATCACACCTATACCAAACCTCCCTATCACACCTCTAACCAACGCCCGATCACACCTGTACCAAACCCCCGATCACACCTGTACCAAACGCCCGATCATATCTGTACCCAAACCCCACAATCACACCTATACTAAACCCCCTGATCACACCTGTACTAAACCCCCCGATCACACCTGTACCAACCCCCCCGATAACACCTGTACCAACCCCCCGATCACACCTGTACCAAACCTCCCAATCACACCTCTAACCAACCCCCGATCACACCTGTACCAAACCTCCCGATCACACCTCTAACCAACCCCCGATCACACCTATACCAAACCTCCCTATCACACCTCCAACCAACGCCCGATCAAACCTGTACCAAACCCCCGATCACAACTGTACCAAACGCCCGATCATATCTGTACCCAAACCCCCCAATAACACCTGTACTAAACCCCCCGATCACACCTGTACTATACCCCCCAATCACACCTGTACCAACCCCCCCGATAACACCTGTACCAACCCACCCGATCACACCTGTACCAACCCCCCCGATCACACCTGTACCAAACACCCCGATCACACCTGTACCCTACCCCCCGATCACACCTGCACCAACCCCCCCGATCACACCTGTACCAACCCCCCCATCACACCTGTACCAAACTCCCCGATCACACCTGTACCCTACCCCCCGATCACACCTGTACAAAACCCCCAATCACACCTGTACCCAATGCCCGATCACACCTGTACCCAACCCCTGATCACAGCTGTACCCAAACCCCCGATCACACCTGTACCAAACCCCAGTTCACACCTGTACCAACCCCCTGATCACACCTGTACCCAATGCCCGATCACACCTGTACCCTACCCCCCGATCACACCTGTACCAAACCTCCCGATCACACCTGTAGCCAACCCCCATTCACACCTGCACCAAACCTCCTGATCACACCTGTAGCCAACCCCCGTTCACACCTGTACCGACACCCCGATCACAGCTGTACCAAACCCCTGATCATACCTGTACCCAACCCTCGATCCTTCGTGTACCAAACCCCCAATCACACCTGTACCAATCCCCCGATCACACCTGTACCCATCCCCTGATCACACCTGTACCAAATCCCCCGATCACACCTGTACCCATCCCCCGATCACACCTATACCAAACCCCTGATCACACGTGTACCAAATCCCTGATCACACCTGTACCAAACCCTCCGATCACACCTGTACCCAACCCCTGATCACACGTGTACCAAACCACCCGATCACACCTGTACAAAACTCCCCGATCACACCTGTACCCACCCCCCGATCACACCTGTACCCACCCCCCGATCACACCTGTACCCAACCCCTGATCACACGTGTACCAAACCCATGATCACACCTGTACCAAACACCCCGATCACACCTGTACCAAACTCCCGATCACACCTGTACCAAACCCCTGATCACACCTGTACAAAACCCCCCGATCACACCTGTACCAAACTCCCCGACCACACCTGTATCAACCCCCAGATCACACCTGCACCCAACCCCCGATCACACCTGTACCTAACCCCCGATCACACCTATACCAAACCCCTGATCACACGTGTACCAACCCCCAGATCACACCTGTACCCAACCCCCGATCACACCTGTACCAACCCCCGATCACACCTGTAGCCAACCCCAGTTCACACCTGTACCAAACCTCCTGATCACACCTGTAGCCAACTCCCGTTCACACCTGTACCAAACCTCCTGATCACACCTCTACCAAACCCCCGATCACACCTGTACCAAACCCCCGATCACACCTGTACCCAACCCCCGATCACACCTGTTCTCATACCCCCCGATCCCACCTGTACCAAACCCCCCGATCACACCTGTATCCAAACCCCCGATCACACCTGTTCTCATACTCCCCGATCACACCTGTATCCAACCCCCCGATCCCAACTCTACCCAAACACCCGATCCCACCTGTACCCAAACCCCCGATCCCACCTGTACCCAACCCCCCGATCACACCTGTACCCAACCCCCCGATCACACCTGTAGCCAACCCCCGTTCACACCTGCACCAAACCTTCTGATCACACCTGTAGCCAACCCCCGTTCACACCTGTACCGACACCCCGATCACAGCTGTACCAAACCCCTGATCATACCTGTAACCAACCCTCGATCCTACGTGTACCAAACCCCCAATCACACCTGTACCAATCCCCCGATCACACCTGTACCCATCCCCTGATCACACCTGTACCAAATCCCCCGATCACACCTGTACCCATCCCCCGATCACACCTATACCAAACCCCTGATCACACGTGTACCAAACCCCTGATCACACCTGTACCAAACCCCTGATCACACCTGTACCAAACCCCCGATCACACCTATACCAAACCCCTGATCACACCTGTTCCAAACACCCCGATCACACCTGTACCAAACTCCCGATCACACCTGTACCAAACCCCTGATCACACCTGTACAAAACCCCCCGATCACACCTGTACCAAACTCCCCGACCACACCTGTATCAACCCCCAGATCACACCTGCACCCAACCCCCGATCACACCTGTACCTAACCCCCGATCACACCTATACCAAACCCCTGATCACACGTGTACCAACCCCCAGATCACACCTGTACCCAACCCCCGATCACACCTGTACCAACCCCCGATCACACCTGTAGCCAACCCCAGTTCACACCTGTACCAAACCTCCTGATCACACCTGTAGCCAACCCCCGTTCACACCTGTACCAAACCGCCGATCACACCTGTACCAAACCCCCGATCACACCTGTACCAAAACCCCGATCATACGTGTACCAAACCCCTGATCACACCTGTACCAAATCCCCCGATCACACCTGTATCCAAACCCCTGATCACACCTGTTCTCATACCCCCCAATCCCACCTGCACCAAACCCCCCGATCACACCTGTATCCAAACCCCCGATCACACCTGTATCCAAACCCCCGATCACACCTGTTCTCATACCCCCCCCGATCACACCTGTACCCAACCTCCCGATCCCACCTGTACCCAACCTCCCGATCCCACCTGTACCCAAACCCCCGATCACACCTGTACCCAACCCCCGATCATACGTGTACCGAACCCCTGATCACACCTGTACCAAATCCCCCGATCACACCTGTACCAACACCCCAATCACAGCTGTATCTAACCCCTGATCACACCTGTACCAACACCCCAATCACAGCTGTAGCAAACACCCGATCACAGCTGTGCAAACCCTCCGATCATACCTGTACCCAACCCCCGATTACACGTGTACCAAACCCCCCCATTCACACCTGTACCAAACCCCCAATCACACCTGTACCCAAACCCCCGACCACACCTGTACCAACCCCCAGATCACACCTGCACCCAACCCCCGATCACACCTGTACCTAACCCCCGATCACACCTGTACCAACCCCCAGATCACACCTGTACCCAACCCCCGATCACACCTGTACCAAACCCCCCGATCACACCTGTACCAAACCCCCCGATCACACCTATACCAAACCTCCCTATCACACCTCTAACCAACCTCAGAACACACCTGTACCAAACCCCCCGATCACACCTATACCAAACCTCCCTATCACACCTCTAACCAACGCCCGATCACACCTGTACCAAACCCCCGATCACACATGTACCAAACGCCCGATCATATCTGTACCCAAACCCCCCAATCACACCTATACTAAACCCCTATATCACACCTGTACCAAACTCCCCGATCACACCTGTACCCTACCCTCCGATCACACCTGTACCAACCCCCCAATCACACCTGTACCAACCCCCCCATCACACCTGTACCAAACCCCCCGATCACACCTGTACCCAATGCCCGATCATACCTGTACCCAAGCCCTGATCACAGCTGTACCCAAAGCCCCGATCACACCTGTACCAAACCTCCCGATCACACCTGCAGCCAACCCCCGTTCACACCTGTACCAAACCCCATGATTATTTCTGTACCCAAACCCCCCGATCACATCTGTACTAAACCCCCCGATCACACCTGTACTAAACTCCCCGATCATACCTGTACCCTACCCCCCGATCACACCTGTACAAAACCCCCAATCACACCTGTACCCAATGCCCGATCACACCTGTACCCAATGCCCGATCACACCTGTACCAAACCCCCCGATCGCACCTGTAGCCAACCCCAGTTCACACCTGTACCAAATCCCCGATCACACCTGTACCAACCCCCTGATCACACCTGTACAAAACCCCCAATCACACCTGTACCCAATGCCCGATCACACCTGTACCAACCCCCAGATCACACCTGTACCCAACCCCCGATCACACCTGTACCAAACCCCCCGATCACACCTATACCAAACCTCCCTATCACACCTCTAACCAACGCCCGATCACACCTGTACCAAACCCCCGATCACACCTGTACCAAACGCCCGATCATATCTGTACCCAAACCCCACAATCACACCTATACTAAACCCCCGATCACACCTGGACTAAACCCCCTGATCACACCTGTACCAACCCCCCCGATAACACCTGTACCAACCCCCCTGATCACACCTGTACCAACCCCCCCCCGATCACACCTGTACCAACCCCCCCCGATCACACCTGTACCAAACTCCCCGATCACACCTGTACCCTACCCCCCCGATCACACCTGTACCAACCCCCCCAATCACACCTGTACCAACCCCCCCATCACACCTGTACCAAACTCCCCGATCACACCTGTACCCTACCCCCCGATCACACCTGTACAAAACCCCCAATCACACCTGTACCCAATGCCCGATCACACCTGTACCCAAGCCCTGATCACAGCTATACCCAAACCCCCGATCACACCTGTACCAAACCCCAGTTCACACCTGTACCAACCCCCCGATCACACCTGTACCAACCCCCCCATCACACCTGTACCAACCCCCCCATCACACCTGTACCAAACTCCCCGATCACACCTGTACCAACCCCCCCATCACACCTGTACCAACCCCCCGATCACACCTGTACCAACCCCCCCGATCACACCTGTACCAACCCCCCCGATCACACCTGTACCAACCCCCCATCACACCTGTACCAAACTCCCCGATCACACCTGTACCCTACCCCCCGATCACACCTGTACAAAACACCCAATCACACCTGTACCCAATGCCCGATCACACCTGTACCCAACCCCTGATCACAGCTGTACCCAAACCCCCGATCACACCTGTACCAAACCCCAGTTCACACCTGTACCAAACCCCAGTTCACACCTGTACCAAACCTCCCGATCACACCTGCAGCCAACCCCCTTTCACACCTGTACCAAACCTCCTGATCACACCTGTACCCAACGCCCGATCACACCTGTACCAAACCCCCGATCACACCTGTACCAAACCCCCCGATTATTTCTGTACCCAAACCCCCCGATCACACCTGTACTAAACCCACCGATCACACCTGTACTAAACTCCCCGATCATACCTGTACCCTACCCCCCGATCACACCTGTACAAAACCCCCAATCACACCTGTACCCAATGCCCGATCACACCTGTACCCAACGCCCGATCACACCTGTACATAACCCCCCGATCACACCTGTACTAAACTCCCCGATCGCACCTGTACCCTACTCCCCGATCACACCAATACCCTACCCCCCGATCACACCTGTACAAAACCCCCAATCACACCTGTACCCAATGCCCGATCACACCTGTACCCAATGCCCGATCACACCTGTACCAACCCCCCCCGATCACACCTGTAGCCAACCCCAGTTCACACCTGTACCAACCCCCCGATCACACCTGTACCCAATGCCCGATCACACCTGTAGCCAACCCCAGTTCACACCTGTACCAAACCTCCCGATCACACCTGTAGCCAACCCCCGTTCACACCTGCACCAAACCTCCTGATCACACCTGTAGCCAACCCCTGTTCACACCTGTACCGACACCCCGATCACAGCTGTACCAAACCCCTGATCATACCTGTACCCAACCCTCGATCCTACGTGTACCAAACCCCCAATCACACCTGTACCAATCCCCCGATCACACCTATACCCATCCCCCGATCACACCTGTACCAAACCCCTGATCACACCTGTACCAAACCCCCCGATCACACCTGTATCCAAACCCCTGATCGCACTTGTACCCAAACCCCTGATCACACCTGTACCAACCCCCTGATCCCACCTGTACTAAACCCCCCGATCCCACCTGTGCCAAACCCCCCTGATCACACCTGTATCCAAACCCCCGATCACACCTGTTCTCATACCCCCCCCCGATCACACCTGTACCCAATTCCCCAATCCCAACTGTACCCAACCCCCCGATCACACCTGTACCCAACCCCCCGATCACACCTGTACCCAATACCCGATCACACCTGTACCAACCCCCCGATCACACCTGTACCAAACACCTGATCACAGCTGTACCCAAACCCCCGATCACACCTGTACAAAACCCCCAATCACACCTGTACAAAACCCCCAATCACACCTGTACCAACCCCCCGATCACACCTGTACCAACCCCCCGATCACACCTGTACTAAACTGCCCGATCATACCTGTACCCTACCCCCCGATCACACCTGTACAAAACCCCCAATCACACCTGTACCAAACCCCCAATCACACCTGCACCCAACCCCCGATCACACCTGTACCTAACCCCCGATCACACCTGTACCCAACCCCTGATCACACCTGTACCAAACCCCCCGATCACACCTGTACCAACCCCCAGATCACACCTGTACCAACCCCCAGATCACACCTGTACCCAACCCCCGATCACACCTGTACCAAACCCCCCCGATCACACCTGTACCAAACCCCCCGATCACACCTATACCAAACCTCCCTATCACACCTCTAACCAACCTCCGAACACACCTGTACCAAACCCCCCGATCACACCTATACCAAACCTCCCTATCATACCTCTAACCAACGCCCGATCACACCTGTACCAAACCCCCGATCACACCTGTACCAAACGCCCGATCATATCTGTACCCAAACCCCCCAATCACCCCTATACTAAAACCCCCGATCACACCTGTACCAACCCCCCCGATAACACCTGTACCAACCCCCCCGATCACACCTGTACCCCCCCCGATCACACCTGTACCAAACTCCCCGATCACACCTGTTCCCTACCCCCCGATCACACCTGTACCAACCCCCCCAATCACACCTGTACCAACCCCCCCATCACACCTGTACCAAACTCCCCGATCACACCTGTACCCTACCCCCAGATCACACCTGTACAAAACCCCCAATCACACCTGTACCCAATGCCCGATCACACCTGTACCCAACCCCTGATCACAGCTGTACCCAAACCCCCGATCACTCCTGTACCAAACCCCAGTTCAAACCTGTACCAAACCTCCCGATCACACCTGCAGCCAACCCCCGTTCACACCTGTACCAAACCTCCCGATCACACCTGCAGCCAACCCCCGTTCACACCTGTACCAAACCTCCTGATCACACCTGTACCCAATGCCCGATCACACCTGTACCAAACCCCACGATTATTTCCGTACCCAAACCCCCCGATCACATCTGTACTAAACCCCCCGATCACACCTGTACTAAACTCCCCGATCATACCTGTACCCTACCCCCCGATCACACCTGTACAAAACCCCCAATCACACCTGTACCCAATGCCCGATCACACCTGTACCCAACGCCCGATCACACTTGTACCCAACGCCCGATCACACCTGTACCAAACCCCCCGATCGCACCTGTACTAAACTCCCCGATCGCACCTGTACCCTACCCCCCGATCACACCTGTACAAAACCCCCAATCACACCTGTACCCAATGCCCGATCACACCTGTACCCAATGCCCGATCACACCTGTAGCCAACCCCAGTTCACACCTGAACCAAACCCCCCGATCACACCTGTACAAAACCCCCAATCACACAGGTACCCAATGCCCGTCACACCTGTACCAAACCCCCCGATCACACCTGTACCAAACCCCCCGATCACACCTATACCAAACCTCCCTATCACACCTCTAACCAACCCCCGATCACACCTGTACCAAACCCCCCGATCACACCTATACCAAACCTCCCTATCACACCTCTAACCAACGCCCGATCACACCTGTACCAAACCCCCGATCACACCTGTACCAAACGCCCGATCATATCTGTACCCAAACCCCACAATCACACCTATACTAAACCCCCAATCACACCTGTACCCAATGCCCGATCACACCTGTACCCAACGCCCGATCACACTTGTACCCAACGCCCGATCACACCTGTACCAAACCCCCCGATCGCACCTGTACTAAACTCCCCGATCGCACCTGTACCCTACTCCCCGATCACACCTGTACCCTACCCCCCGATCACACCTGTACAAAACCCCCAATCACACCTGTACCCAATGCCCGATCACACCTGTACCCAATGCCCGATCACACCTGTAGCCAACCCCAGTTCACACCTGAACCAAACCCCCCGATCACACCTGTACAAAACCCCCAATCACACAGGTACCCAATGCCCGTCACACCTGTACCAAACCCCCCGATCACACCTGTACCAAACCCCCCGATCACACCTATACCAAACCTCCCTATCACACCTCTAACCAACCCCCGATCACACCTGTACCAAACCCCCCGATCACACCTATACCAAACCTCCCTATCACACCTCTAACCAACGCCCGATCACACCTGTACCAAACCCCCGATCACACCTGTACCAAACGCCCGATCATATCTGTACCCAAACCCCACAATCACACCTATACTAAACCCCCTGATCACACCTGTACTAAACCCCCCGATCACACCTGTACCAACCCCCCCGATCACACCTGTACCAACCCCCCCGATAACACCTGTACCAACCCCCCTGATCACACCTGTACCAACCCCCCCGATCACACCTGTACCAAACCTCCCAATCACACCTCTAACCAACCCCCGATCACACCTGTACCAAACCTCCCGATCACACCTCTAACCAACCCCCGATCACACCTATACCAAACCTCCCTATCACACCTCCAACCAACGCCCGATCAAACCTGTACCAAACCCCCGATCACAACTGTACCAAACGCCCGATCATATCTGTACACAAACCCCCCAATCACACCTGTACTAAACCCCCCGATCACACCTGTACTAAACCCCCCGATCACACCTGTACCAACCCCCCCGATAACACCTGTACCAACCCACCCGATCACACCTGTACCAACCCCCCCGATCACACCTGTACCAAACACCCCGATCACACCTGTACCCTACCCCCCGATCACACCTGTACCAACCCCCCCGATCACACCTGTACCAACCCCCCCATCACACCTGTACCAAACTCCCCGATCACACCTGTACCCTACCCCCCGATCACATCTGTACAAAACCCCCAATCACACCTGTACCCAATGCCCGATCACACCTGTACCCAACCCCTGATCACAGCTGTACCCAAACCCCCGATCACACCTGTACCAAACCCCCGATCACACCTGTACCAAACCCCCGATCACACCTGTACCAAACCCCCCGATTATTTCTGTACCCAAACCCCCCGATCACACCTGTACTAAACCCCCCGATCACACCTGTACTAAACTCCCCGATCATACCTGTACCCTACTCCCCGATCACACCTGTACAAAACCCCCAATCACACCTGTACCCAATGCCCGATCACACCTGTACCCAATGCCCGATCACACCTGTACCCAACGCCTGATCACACCTGTACATAACCCCCCGATCGCACCTGTACTAAACTCCCCGATCGCACCTGTACCCTACTCCCCGATCACACCTGTACCCTACCCCCCGATCACACCTGCACAAAACCCCCAATCACACCTGTACCCAATGCCCGATCACACCTGTACCCAATGCCTGATCACACCTGTACCAACCCCCCCGATCACACCTGTAGCCAACCCCAGTTCACACCTGTACCAACCCCCTGATCACACGTGTACCAAACCCCTGATCACACGTGTACCAAACCCCTGATCACACCTGTACCAAACCCCTGATCACACCTGTACCAAACCCCTGATCACACCTGTACCAAACCCTCCGATCACACCTGTACCCAACCCCTGATCACACGTGTACCAAACCACCCGATCACACCTGTACCCAACACCCGATCACACCTGTACCAAACCCCTGATCACACCTGTACCCAACCCCCTGATCACACCTGTACCAAACCCCCGATCACACCTGTACCAAACCCCCTGATCACACCTGTACCCACCCCCCGATCACACCTGTACCAAACCCCCGATCACACCTGTACCCAATCCCTGATCACACATGTACCAAACCCCTGATCACACCTGTACCCAGCCCCCCGATCACATCTGTACTAACCTCCCGATCACACCTGTACCCAAACCCCCCGATCACACCTATACCCAGCCCCCCGATCACATCTGTACCCAGCCCCCCGATCACACCTGTACCCAGCCCCCCGATCACACCTGTACCCAGCCCCCCGATCACATCTGTACTAACCTCCCGATCACACCTGTACCCAAACCCCCCGATCACACCTGTACCCAAACCCCCCGATCACATCTGTACCCAAACCCCCCGATCACACCTATACCCAGCCCCCCGATCACACCTGTACCCAGCCCCCCGATCACATCTGTACTAATCTCCCGATCACACCTGTACCCAAACCCCCCAATCACACCTGTATGAATACCTGGAGGTGATGAGAGGCCATAAATTTGGTGGAGAAACTGTCTGTTCCTCTCCCTCCATTTGCCCTCTCACTCAACTCCCTTCTCCCTCATCCTTCTCTGCCCCCTCCCTCTCGTCCTGCCTGCCCCTCCATCCCACTTACATGCTCTCTCTTCTTCCCTCTCCCTTCCCTGTCCCCCTCATGCATTCCCTCCCCCTGCCCTCTGCCTCACCTGCTTTTTCCCTCTCACTGTCCGTCACATGCCCTCTCCCCCGCCTGTCTTTTCCTACTCCCAATCCACCTCATCCCTCTTGCCCGATCCCTCTCCCTGCCTGCCCTCTCGCTTTCCCTCCCCCTCACCTGTCCTCTCCCTCTCCCCCAGCCCTCTCCCTTTCCCTCTCCACCTGCCCTCTCCCTCTCCCCCAGCCCTCTCCCTCTGCCTACCTGCCCTCTCCCTCTCCCCCAGCCCTCTCCCTCTCCCCCAACCTTCTCCTTCTACTCCCTTTCCCTCTCCCCCAGTCCTCTCCCTCTCCCTCTCCCCCTGCCTGCCCTCTCCCTCTCCCCATCACTTGCCCTCTCTCTCTCTGAAACTGTCCTTTAAGATGAGCAGTTCCCTGCCCAATGTCACATGGGGTTCTTGTGCTGCACACACTCAACATTGTGTTTGTTAATGACAGAGGCACAGGGAACAGAGAATTTGAATGATAGGCTGAACTAAAGTAACTGAGCAATAACTAGCAGATAGGTCGAGGGCCCAGGTCAGGTCATACATGGGGCCCTGACTGTGCTCACACCCAGCACTCCCAGACTACGGCCTGTAACATGGATATGTCCTGAGCCTTAACACTTTAAACACACCCAGTTACGTCTCAGCCTCAGACCCAGGAAATAAAGGAAGAACGAACCAGCATTTATTTTGTGCCTTTCTCAGGACAAAACAAAACCCTTTACAGCCAATTAAGTAGCTTTTTGAAGTGTTGTCACTGTTGCAAGAGCCAATTTGCAAACAGAAAGATCCCACTAACTATAATAATGACCAGATAATCTGTTTTAGTGATGTTGGTTGAGGAATAAGTATTGGCATGACACTGGAGGAGAAATGCCCTGCTCTTCTTCCAATAGTGCCACGGGATCTTTTATGTCCACCTGAGAGGGCAGACGGATTCCCGGTTTAATGTCTCATCCAAAAGACGGCACCTCCGACAGTGCAGCGCTCCCTCAGCACTGCCCTGGAGTGTCAGCTTGGATGTTTGTGCTCAAGTCTCTGGAGTGGGGCTTGAACCCACAACCTGGTGACTCAGAGTTGAGGGTGCTAACCACTGAGCCACAGCTCACAGCTAAGCAACACTGTAGGATATGCCCAGCACAATATTCCAGATATGTTATTTATTGACTCCTGCTCTCTCTGAACTTGAACATTACAAAGATGTTTCTTGCTTTCCATTCCGACAGTACGGAATTGTCATTGACGCCGGCTCCTCGCGCACGACCCTGTTTGTTTACACATGGCCGGCTGGAAAAGAGAACAACACTGGCATTGTGAGCGAGGACAGCAGCTGTCACGTGAAAGGTAAGGTGACAAGCTGGTGTCCTGGAGCTGCCGCAGTCTTAGCCTGGCAGGGCATGGTCCCAAGCCCTGAGCCTTCAACACAGCCAGCCCAGGCTCTGTCTCCTCACTAATCTATCCCAAGGACAATAATACTGGCAAGATTACCACAAACTCTACAACCAGGGACACGGGCTCACGCCTGGAGCAGGGAAGGAGCAGAGGTGGATTAGATTGAACTACTTGACACAGAGAGTGGTGAGCGTATGCAATGTAGAGGGAGGGGCGTTGTGAAGTGGTGAGATTTGAGGCAAGTTCAAAGGGCTTTAGGATGCAATAGTCAAGTATACTATGTTAGTGGAACGGGGAGGGGCAGATAGGGTGACATCCTGGAGATGGGGGAGGTCCAGAGATGGGGTTTGAGCTGGCACTATTGCGGGCACTAACCTACAATTGGGCCAAGGACAATGTAAAGCTTTACTCTGTATCTAACCCGTGCTGTACCTGCCCTGGGAGTGTTTGATGGGACACTGTAGAGGGAGCTTTACTCTGTATCTAACCCGTGCTGTACCCCTGCCCTGGGAGTGTTTGATGGGACACTGTAGAGGGAGCTTTACTCTGTATCTAACCCCCTGTACCTGCCCTGGGAGTGTTTGATGGGACAGTGTAGAGGGAGCTTTACTCTGTATCTAACCCGTGCTGTACCCCTGCCCTGGGAGTGTTTTCACATGGAGAGTCACTGCCTGCTGTGAGCCATTAATCTGCTGGATATTAAGAGCACTGTGGGGCTATGGATCGACTCCTGGACCTTGCTGAGCTAGCTCCAGTGAGCTTGGTTGGCATGAGGCTCAATTGGGTTAAGTGCCCTTTACTGGAAAGGGGAAAATCATTCCGGATCAGGATGATTTGTGATGCCATCCTTAGTGGAATAGCCTCTGAGCTATGAAAAATGTGTATTTTGGCGAGGCACTGGAGGGCAGCTCCTTTGGAGTGGTCGGGGGGAGGTCAACAAATAGTGTGCACTCCTGGGGCACAAAGCCCAACAGCACTGACGCCATGTTCGATGTGGGTCTGTAGGTCATGGAATCTCCAGCTATGCAGAAGACCTGCCAGCAGCCGGGAACAGTCTGAAGGCCTGTCTTGATGAGATTGTGAAAAGAATCCCCTCGGAACAACACGCTGAGACCCCACTGTACCTCGGCGCCACAGCTGGAATGCGCTTGTTGAAGTAAGTAACACCTTGGGGCTCTCCACCAATCAGCAAAGGGCCCTACACTCTCTCCACCAATCAGCAAAAGGCCTTATATTCTCTGCACCAATCACCAAAGGGCCTTACATTCTCTCTACCAATCAGCAAAGAGCCTTACATTCTCTGCATCAATCAGTAAAGGGCCTTACATTCCCTCCACCAATCAGCAAAGACCTGTACACTCTCTCCACCAATCACCAAGGGCCTTAAATTCTCTCTACCAATCAGCAAAGGGCTTTACACTCTTTGCACCAATCAGCAAAGGGCCTTAAACTCTCTCCACCAATCACCAAAGGGCCATATACTCTCTCCACCAATCAGCAAAGGGCCTTATATTCTCTCCACCAATCAACAAAGGGCCTTAAGCTCTCTCCACCAATCAGCAAAGGGCTGTACACTCCCTCCACCAGTCATCAAGGGCTGCACACTCTCTCCATCAATCAGCAAAGGGCCATACAACATGCGCAAGGTCTTATGTAAAATTGGACACAGATGTGACACAATCCCCGAAACAATCCCTCGAAAAGGATGGTTTGTGATGCCGTCCTTAGTGGAATAGCCTCTGACCTATGAAAAGTGGGCATTTTGGAGAGGCACTGGAGGGCAACTGGCCATTCTTCAGAGTGCTGGGGGGGGGGGCGGCGGGGGAAGTAAACAAATAGTGCGCACTCCCGGGGCACAAAACCCCAACAGCACTGACGCCATGTTCGATGTAGGTCTGTAGGTCCTGGAATCTCCAGCTACGCTGCAGACCTGCCAGTGGCCGGGAGCAGTCTGAAGGCCTGGGATTCCCATGGAACACGAACCGGATCTGGTTTGTACAGTCACTGGGCCCTGTCCGTCATTGACTGGATTTGGTGTTTCACATAATTCCTCCCCCGTGCACCAAAGCCCATTTTGTCTTTGTATTGCCCACGATGGGGAAGATGATTGTGTATCAGTAGCAATTGGCAGATTAGTAACCTCTCTGTAGTGAGAAGATGGTGGTGTGCCTTCTTCATGAACTGCTGGTTGGAGGTTTGATACAACTGAGTGGCTTGCTGGGCCATCCCGGGTAAGGATGGTAGATTTCCTTCCCTAAAGGATGTTCGTGAACCAGTTGGGTTTTTGCGACAATCCGACAGCTTCATGGTCACTTTTAATAATTTCCAGCTTCTTATTTCCAGATTTTTTTGAACTGAATTCAAATTCTCAAACTGCCACGGTGGGATTGGAACTCAGTCTCTGGATCGCTGGCCGAGTAACCCTTCATTGCACCTCTGTCAGAAGCAGGCAGTCCGGCTTGGTGGGAGATTGGTGTGGATGCTCAGTGAGGTTCAGAGAGCAGAACAGACCCCAGGGCAAAAAGAAAGAGAGGGAAGGGCCAGGGAATAATGGGAAGGCCTCATCAAGTGTAGGGAAGATGAGGGAGGAGACGCGATCAATGGGTTTGAGGTCCTGTTCGAGTAGGAAGCAGGGCAATGATGTCAATTCAGTGAGGGTCCAGAGAGGAGGCAGCGTGTCGAAGGCAAGAGGTCTGGAGCTTGAGGTCAAGAGAGTATCAATAACTTTAGGCAGGAGGGAGCGAGAGGGTTCGGAGAGAGGGGATAGAGAGAGGTGGAGAGAAAGGGAGAGGGAGTGAGAGAGGAATGAGACAGAGGAAAAGAAACGAGGTTGATGTATGGGGGATGAGAGAGAAAGAAGAGAGACTGTGGGAGAGAGAGGAGGCAGTGGGGAGAGGGAGGGAGAAAGGGGAAAGGAGAGAGATGGGAGAGCAAAAAGAGAGGGGAAAGAGAGAGAGGGCAAGGAAGTGGGAGAGAGGGTGAGAGGGAGGGAGAGACAGAGTGAGAGGGAGCGAAAAATGGAGAGAGAGAGGGAGAAGGGGAGCAAGAGGCAAAGAACAGATAATGAAAGAAAGATGGAGAGGGCGAGAGAGAAAGAAACATTGGTGGTTGAGGCAGTGAGGAGACACCGAGCTGAATTTTCCCAGCTCTGTGCGACACTCCAGATCACAGAATCATAGAAATTTACAGCACAGAAGGAGGCCATTTCGGCCCATCGTGTCCGCGCCGACTGACAAAGAGCTATCTAGCCTAATCCCACTTTCCAGCTCTTGGTCCGTAGCCCTATAAGTTACGACACTTTAAGTGCACATCCAAGTATTTTTTAAATGTGGATGAGGGTTTCTGCCTCCACCGCCCTTTCAGGCAGTGAGTTCCAGACCCCCACCACCCTCTGGGTGAAGAAATTTCCTTATCCACCCTGTTCAGTCCATCCTCAAAGAACACCAGCAAATTTATCAAGTAAGTGGATGTCGTGTATTTGGATTTCCAGAAGGCATTTGATAAGGTGCCACATAAAAGGTTACTGCACAAGATAAAAGTTCACAGGGTTGGGGTAATATATTAGCATGGATAGAGAATTGGCTAACTAACAGAAAACAGAGATTTGGGATAAAATGGGGCATTTTCCAGTTGCCAAACGGTAACTAGTGGGGTACCACAGGGATCGGTGCTGGGTCCTCAACTATTTACAATCTATATTAATGACTTGGATGAAGGGACCGAGTGTAATGTAGCCAAGTTTGCTGATGATACAAAGATGGGTGGGAGGGCAAATTGTGAGGACACAAAAAATCTGCAAAGGGACATAGACAGGCTCAGTGAGTGGGCAAAAATTTGGCAGGTGGAGTATAATGTGGGAAAATGTGAGGTTATGCACTTCGGCAGAAATAATAGAAAGGCAAATTATAATTTAAATGGAAAAAAATTGCAAAGTGCTGCAGTACAGAAGGACCTGGGGGTCCTTGTGCAGGAAACATAAAAAGTTAATCTGCAGGTACAGCAAGTAATCAGGAAGGCAAATGGAATGTTGGCCTTTATTGCAAGGGGGATAGAGTATAAAAGCAGAGAAGTCCTGCTACAACTGTACAGGGTATTGGTGAGGCCACACCTGGAATACACTTTTGGTCTCCGTAATTAAGGAAGGATATACTTGCATTGGAGGCTGTTCAGAAAAGGTTCACGAGTTGATTCCGGAGATGAGGGGTTTAACTCATGAAGATAGGTTGAGTAGATTGGGACTATACTCATTGGAGTTGAGAAGAATGAGAGGTGATCTTATTGAAACATATAAGATAATGAGGGGGCTCGACATGGTGGATGCAGAGAGGATATTTCACGGATAGAGGAAACCCCTAAAACTAGGGGACATAGTCTCAGAATAAGGGGCCGCACATTTAAAACGGAGACGAGGAGGAATTTCTTCTCCCAGAGGGTTATAAATCTATGGAATTCTCTGCCCCAGAGAGCTGTGGAGGCTCTGTAATTGAATATATTTAAGGCGGAGATAGACAGATTTTTGAGCGATAAGGGAGTAAAGGATTATGGGGAACGGGCAGGGAAGTGGAGCTGAGTCCATGATCAGATCAGCCATGATCTTATTAAATGGCGGAGCAGGCTCGAGGGGCCGTATGGCCTACTCCTGCTCCTATTTCTTATGTTTCTTATGTTAGAACCGCACACAGTACTCCAGCTGCAGCCTAAACAGTGCTTTATACAGTTCAAGCATAACCTCCTTGCTCTTGTATTCCATGCCTCGACTAATAAAAGTATTCCATATGCCTTCTGAACCATCTTATCTACCTGGCCTGCTACCTTCAGGGATCTGTGGACATGCACTCCAAGGTCCTCTATACTTTTCAGTGTCGTACCATTTAATGTGTATTCCCTTGCCTTGTTAGATCTCCCCAAATGCATCAGCTCACACTTATCCGGATTGAATTCCATTTACCACTGTTCTGCCCACCTGACCAGTCCATTGATATCTTCCTGCAGTCCATAGCTTTCTTCTTCATTATTAACCACACAGCCTATTTCAGTGTCATCTGCAAACTTCTTAATCATACCCTCAACATTCAAGTACAAGCCATTGATATATACCACAAAAAGCAAAGGACCCAGCACTGGACCCTGTGGAACCCCACTGGATACAGCCTTCCAGTCACAAAAACACCCATCAACCATGACCCTGTGCTTCCTGCCTGTGAGCCAATTTTGGATCCAACTTGCCACTTTGCCCTGGATCCCATGGGATATTACTTGCGTGAGGGTGTGTTTCATTTAGTGACTGTGGGGACCAGGTCCAGAGGCCACACAGAGATTGGAGCAGAGCTCGTGACCAAGGTCGCAGCCTCCAAACCAACCAATTCCTCACCAGCCCAACAAATGCTTTAATGTCTGGGCCCAGGTTACTGTGACCTCCTCTGTTACTGATCCGCACGGGCAAGACTGGCATTTATTGACCATCCTAGCTGCCCTGAGGGCACTCAGAGTGTGGGACTGGAGTCACGTGTAGGCCCAGGCCAGGGAGGGGTGGTTGGCTCCTATCCCAGAAGGACTTGAGTGAACCGGTCGGGGTTTTACAAGAGTCACTCTAACCTCCGAGTCAGAAGGTCGTGGGTTGGGGCAGGAGGCTGACGGGAGCCACGTAGGTGGTTAAAATTTCTCTTGGGCGGGGGGTGCAGACATTTTCCCATCCACCCTGCCAACCGCCCCCCACCAGCACCACCGGTCCCGCCGTTCCTTAGGATCGCCCCGCCAACCCACCTGGTCTCCGAGTTGCCGGCCCAGTCCCATAACACGAAGCTACCACAGCCATTGTCTTTGTCTGTCTGCAGTCTGACCAATCCTAAGGCCACCGAGGGGATCCTTGGTGTCATCAGCACCACCCTGAAATCCTACAAGTTCAACTACCAAGGAGCGAAGATCCTGTCGGGGAACGAGGAGGGAGTGTTCGGCTGGGTCACCGCCAACTACCTGCTGGAGAACTTCATCAAGGTAAGGTCACACGGAGAGTGACTGGGCCAGAGAGAGTGAGAAAACCCAACTACCCGCACACAGGCACCGGCCCTGGCTGAGGAATGGTGATCGGGGGGGGGGGGCCTCTGTCTGACCGGGGGGGTGGGGTGGGGGGGGGCCCTCAGTCTGACCGGGGTGGGTGGGGGGTGGGGTGGGGGGGGCCCTCAGTCTGACTGGGAGGGTGAGGGGGAACCCTCAGTCTGACGGGGGGGGGGTGGGGGGGAACCCTCAGTCTGACCGGGGGGGGGGGGGGGGGAACCCTCAGTCTGACGGGGGGAACCCTCAGTCTGACAGGGGGGCGGGCGGGGGGGAGAACCCTCAGTCTGACAGGGGAGCGGTGGGGGGGAACCCTCAGTCTGACGGGGGGAGGTGGGAGGGAACCCTCAGTCTGACCGGGGGGGGGGGGGACCCTCAGTCTGACGGGGGGAGGTGAGGGGGAACCCTCAGTCTGACAGGGGGGCGGTGGGGGGGAACCCTCAGTCTGACGGGGGGGAGGTGGGAGGGAACCCTCAGTCTGACCGGGGGAGGTGGGAGGGAACCCTCAGTCTGACCGGGGTGAGGTGAGGGGGAACCCTCAGTCTGACAGGGGGGCGGGCGGTGGGGGGGAACCCTCAGTCTGACGGGGGGAGGTGGGGGGGAACCCACAGTCTGACAGGGGGGCGGGCGGTGGGGGGGAACCCTCAGTCTGACGGGGGGAGATGGGGGGGAACCCTCAGTCTGACATGGGGAGATGGGGGGGAACCCTCAGTCTGACGGGGGGAGATGGGGGGGAACCCTCAGTCTGACCGGGGGGAGGTGGGAGGGAACCCTCAGTCTGACCGGGGGGAGGTGGGAGGGAACCCTCAGTCTGACCGGGGGAGGTGGGAGGGAACCCTCAGTCTGACCGGGGGGGGTGGGAGGGAACCCTCAGTCTGACCGGGGGGAGGTGAGGGGGAACCCTCAGTCTGACAGGGGGGCGGGCGGTGGGGGGGAACCCTCAGTCTGACGGGGGGAGGTGGGGGGGAACCCACAGTCTGACAGGGGGGCGGGCGGTGGGGGGGAACCCTCAGTCTGACGGGGGGAGATGGGGGGGAACCCTCAGTCTGACAGGGGGAGATGGGGGGGAACCCTCAGTCTGACGGGGGGAGGTGGGGGGTAACCCTCAGTCTGACGGGGGGGGGTGGGGGGGGAACCCTCAGTCTGACGGGGGGGGGTGGGGGGGGAACCCTCAGTCTGACAGGGGGGCGGGCGGTGGGGGGGAACCCTCAGTCTGACCGGGGGGGACCCTCAGTCTGACGGGGGGAGGTGGGGGGGAACCCTCAGTCTGACGGGGGGGGGGGGGGGGGGGGACCCTCAGTCTGACCGGGGGGGGGGGGGGGGGGGACCCTCAGTCTGACGGGGGGAGATGGGGGGGAACCCACAGTCTGACCGGGGGGGGTGGGGGGGGAACCCTCAGTCTGACGGGGGGAGGTGGGGGGGAACCCTCAGTCTGACGGGGGGGGGGTTGGGGGGGAACCCTCAGTCTGACGGGGGGGGGTGGGGGGGGAACCCTCAGTCTGACGGGGGGGGTGGGGGGGGAACCCTCAGTCTGACGGGGGGGGGGTGGGGGGGAACCCTCAGTCTGACGGGGGGGGGGTGGGGGGGGAACCCTCAGTCTGACGGGGGGGGGGTGGGGGGGGAACCCTCAGTCTGACAGGGGGGCGGGCAGTGGGGGGGAACCCTCAGTCTGACCGGGGGGGACCCTCAGTCTGACGGGGGGAGGTGGGGGGGAACCCTCAGTCTGACGGGGGGAGGTGGGGGGGGAACCCTCAGTCTGACGGGGCGGGGTGGGGGGGAACCCTCAGTCTGACGGGGGGAGATGGGGGGGGAACCCTCAGTCTGACCGGGGGGGGGGGGGGGGGACCCTCAGTCTGACGGGGGGGGGGGGGCCCTCAGTCTGACGGGGCGGGGTGGGGGGGAACCCTCAGTCTGACGGGGGGAGATGGGGAGGGAACCCTCAGTCTGACGGGGGGAGATGGGGGGGGGACCCTCAGTCTGACCGGGGGGGGGGGGGGGGACCCTCAGTCTGACGGGGGGGGGGGGCCCTCAGTCTGACGGGGCGGGGTGGGGGGGAACCCTCAGTCTGACGGGGGAGATGGGGAGGGAACCCTCAGTCTGACCGGGGGGGGGGGGGGGGGGACCCTCAGTCTGACCGGGGGGGGGGGGGGGGGGGGAGGGACCCCTCAGTCTGACCGGGGGGGGGGGGTGGGGGAGAACCCACAGTCTGACCGGGGGGGGGGGGGGGGGAACCCACAGTCTGACCGGGGGGGGTGGGGGGGAACCCACAGTCTGACCGGGGGGGGGGGGGGGTGGGGAACCCACAGTCTGACCGGGGGGGTGGGGGGGAACCCTCAGTCTGACGGGGGGGGGGGGGTGGGGAGGGAACCCTCAGTCTGACCGGGGGGGTGGGGGGGAACCCACAGTCTGACCGGGGGGGGTGAGGGGGAACCCTCAGTCTGACCGGGGGGGGGGTGAGGGGGAACCCTCAGTCTGACGGGGGGAGATGGGGGGGAACCCTCAGTCTGACGGGGGGAGATGGGGAGGGAACCCTCAGTCTGACCGGGGGGAGGTGGGGGGGGAACCCTCAGTCTGACCGGGGGGAGGTGGGGGGGGAACCCTCAGTCTGACGGGGGGAGATGGGGAGGGAACCCTCAGTCTGACGGGGGGAGGTGGGGAGGGAACCCTCAGTCTGACGGGGGGAGGTGGGGAGGGAACCCTCAGTCTGACGGGGGGTGGTGGGGAGGGAACCCTCAGTCTGACCGGGGGGAGGTGGGGAGGGAACCCTCAGTCTGACCGGGGGAGGTGGGGGGGGAACCCTCAGTCTGACCGGGGGAGGTGGGGGGGGAACCCTCAGTCTGACCGGGGAGGGTGGGGGAACCCTCAGTCTGACCGGGGGGCAGGGTGGGGAGAACCCT